>NW_009798292.1:624781-636895 GCF_000520075.1 Aphanomyces astaci | reverse complement strand
GACAAACTAACACTGGCGAGGACGACAAAATAGACTAATTTGTTTATTTTGTCGTAAGCGACAATTTTAGGAGGCCTGGATGAAATGCACCATAACTGGTACTGTTCCTATTATACTGGATCGTTGTGAGCAATGGTAGAATGAAGAGAGAGTGATGGTGCTTGAACTGTGAGTGATTGTGTTTTGGACAATATTTCGAAGTACAGTACGGGTATGTCAACAATTCTTCGGTATTAATAATTGTAATACTAGGGATGCAGTATAGTTTTAATACTATTAATAAGTACCTTTTGGTACTACGTAGTACTAGTACATACTGCACAGCATCGTCCTATTAGTATTATTAATACTACTAATCGTAGTATTATATTTCATCTATTCGAAAGGTAAATACATGAAATAGTATGAAGTACTACTACGTACTTAGTATATACTATCTCAAGATATTTCATCCATTCGAAAGAGAAATAAATGAAATACGCACTATTATAAGGTTTGACACAAATATCAACTACACAAATCGAAGTTCGAAGATGACCCGAAAACCAAAGGGCAGCGCCATCATTCCCAAGACGACACCCTCACCAAAATGACCAGCCGCCTGCTCCGCCGCGGCAAGGCATGAATGCATCCGCCGCCATTGACCTCCATGTGATCCATAACCATCCATTCATGATGCGTAGGGTGTGGTAGATCCACTTTCTGGCTTGGAAGACAAGGGCACAGTGTTGCAGGTACCTACCTGTAACCACCACTCGCGTCACATCGAGGAACCTCGTCCTTCTCCACGAATAGGAAGATGATGTCGTGTGGTCTGTGATGCTCAATCAAACGGACGTGTCGTACGGCGTCAAAGGGTACCTATCTACCTGCTCTTCCACGGATCCTCCAGTCTCGTTCTTATGCCGATCGTAGACACAACAAGTTTTACTCGTTTCAGATCATCATCGACAACGACGACGGGCATCGAGCGTACGTGTTCTTTAGGTGGGGCCGCGTCGGAGCCAAGAACCCCCAGGTACGCGCTCCATTCCCGATCAACCAGACTCTCCATGTCATCCTCGTGCAGCGCAAACTCCATGGGCCGTTCACGAAAGACGCGGCCAAGCAGCTGTTTGTGTCCAAATTTACCGCGAAAACAGAAAACGATTGGCCAGTGACGCCCCCGTTTGAACCTGTCAAGGGCAAGTACACTCTGATTGGTACGTCCCTCCATATGTATATATATATTGTTCACCATCTGGTCAAAGATTTCTAAAAAATATTTGTCCCATACCCTTGTTGAATATATATATATATATAGTATATAAATCGATTTATAAAAAATATTTGTCCCATACTCTTGTTGAATATATATATTATATATTATATATATTTTATATATATATTCAACAAGGGTATGGGACAAATATTTTTACTCTTGTTGAATAAATATTATATATATATATATATATATATATATTCAACAAGGGTATGGGACAAATATTTTTTAGAAATCTTTGACCAGATGGTTAACAATACAATATTGTATATTGTATGGGGGGCGAACTATATTATTTTTAATTGCTTCTCAAGGATTTGCCTACAATGAAATACATGTATTGAATCGTCTATTTGTCAATGATATAAATATGTACACATCTCTTGCGATACAAAAGAGAAGATATACTCTTGGTGGCTTCAATATTTTTTATTCCATCTCAAAACGATTATATTTCTGTGTTGACTCGTGCATTCTTGTTGTATCGGCAATTAGTTTGTTTTTTTCATACCCTCCGTACAAGGACATATATATATATATATATATATATATATTTAGGATGCTGTCCTTTTAACTTGGTCATTTTAGAACTGGATTACTCGGAAGGTGATGACAACAGCACCACCATGATGGAGGCCGAGACAGCGAAGAATAATCCCGAGCAAGGAGCGGCGGAGGTCGTGCCGCCGTCCACATTGCCGGTGTCGGTGCAAACATTTGTCAAAGTGAGTCGATGCGATCTGCTGTCATCCACATCACGGACGATAACGTCATCTATTATATATGTTTGTTAGTTGATTTGTGACGTCGACTTGATCGCCCAAGAAGTAGCGGAAATGCACTTGGATTTGAAGCGCATGCCGTTAGGTTGGTGATTTATATATTAGTATTCTGCCCATGGAATCACGCACGTTTATGTAGGCAAACTGTCCAAGGCCCACTTGGCCAAAGGCTATGTCATATTGGATTTTATTTCCGATACATTGACCACCATAGCCGACCTGAATGCAGCTTCTGCAACAAAGCAAGTCGAAGGAACCAGCAGCACCCCACGCCACCGCCGCCGGTCGTCCCGAGTGATCAAGTCAACCGCGTCGTCGACTACAAAGGCCCAATTGGCCAAGTGCAAAGCGCAATTGAAGGACCGGACGAGCGAGTTTTATACGGTGCCTTATATATATATAATTATATATTTATGGATTCCATAGAATTGTGCTTTTGATGATGGCGATGTTCTCGTGGTTGTAGTTGATCCCGCACAACTTTGGCATGTCGTTGCCGCCCGTGATTGATTCCGTCTCGGAACTCAAACTCAAGCTCGACCTGTTGCAAGTACGTCCACTTGGCAATATATACAGACAATGTACATATATATATATATATTTACAGGGGTTCAGGTGGCCCGCTATATGTGGACCATTTTCTGTCATTAAATCCGTCATGATATAAATCGATATATATATATATATCAAGTATATAAATCGATTTATATGTATATATATCAACAAATATGCATTTTTTCTCTGACGTGAATGCATATATAGGTGCTAGAGGACGTGGAAATCACCCACAAAATGCTCCAAACCGAACGAAATTCCGAAGTGAACCCTGTGGATGCACATTACAGCGCCCTCGGCATGACGTTAACCGAAGTCGACGCGTCGTCTGCCGAGTTTACTCGCATCCAAGAGTATTATATTTTTATTAATTCTACTGTATATATTTAATATATCATCTACAACGTTTCTGCATATCTTGTTCATATTGAGATATTGTTTGTTCTGAATCGGGTATTCCTGTATCAGGTACATCAAGCTCACCCACGCTCCAACCCATCGCCAGTACAAGCTGCACGTGGACGCTGTCCACGCCCTCCACAAGTATGTTGATTACTTCAACTATAATCATCCTATTTATATCTTCTACAATAAGCTACTTGAAACCTCTGCGATTCACAATATATATATATATATATATATGTATATAATATATATATTTACATGTTGGTTAGGCTCGAACCCAGCCACTCAATCGATGAGAAGGATCCTTCTTTGCTGTTTGATGCACTCAACAACCACCAGGTACAGACAGTTCTGTCTATGGTTCCAACTTTACGTTCCAGATCTTTCATCCCATTTAAAGTGTTTTGTCCAAATGTCGCGGAATATATGACGTCCTCGATGAGTAATATTATACTTACTGCTACTCTGGATTTGGTACGATTATCCGGACCAATCACGGCGACCTACATCCGATTATAAAGCGCTTCTCCCATTGGTCCATCTGAAATATCTGGTCGCTGATTTGCTACATTAATACTTGGAAGCATTTGCTTTTTTATTGCAAACTGGGCAAAAAAGGCACTAATATTTCTCGCCGATTCGGGAAATTGTAGAAAATTCTATATGTAAAAAGTGATAATATATTTTCATATAGTTGCTGTGGCATGGCTCTCGCTTGTCCAACATTGCGAGCATTTTGACCAAGGGCCTTCGCATTGCGCCGCCAGAAGCGCCGTCCACGGGCTACATGTTTGGCAAAGGCGTAAGTATATATATATATATATCATATCTATATACACTGTTTAGGTCTCTCATTGAATCATTCCACGTGTATTTCGCTATATATATATGGATCTCTTACTTTACTGATTCTTTTCCAGGTATATTTCACTGACGTGGCGTCCAAGGCGGCCAATTACTGTTGGGCGAGCGTTCACCAAACCAAGGTTCTACTGAATCCACAATCAATCCCCAATATGGTCTGTAAAACCAAACAGCTCTTAACGGCACTTCAAGGGAGTGTTGATCTTAAGTGACGTGGCACTCGGCACGCCCGTGCACGTGTTGGACGCTCAAGAGTATTCGTTCGAGGCTCTCCAAAAGCTAAAGTGCCACAGTCTCCTGGGCGTGGGACGGATGGCTCCCAGTGAAGCCACGCATGAGACATCGTACGAGTTTGCCCTTAAATCTGTGACACTGACAAGACTTGCGACATCAGGGAGGATGGAGTGAAAATGCCCAAGGGAACGCTCGTGCCCACAGATGCGGAAGGCGGATCATTGCTGTACAATGAGTATGTCGTGTACCGCACCGACCAAGTAAGTATTTTAAAATTAATGGTAGAATTCTCTCATTTGCATATTGTAGGTGCGACTGCGGTACGCTGTCACAGTCACATTTGAATTCAACTAAGTCCAACACGGACAATATCGAGAATTATCGTAATGGACTCTACTCCCATAAACCAACGGCTGTGTGTACATTAATACATGGCAATATATATATATTATATAAAATAAATATTGAAAACAAGATAGTTAATCGTAATGGAGTAAACTCCCGCAAATCAACGGGTACCCAATCATGTCGTACTAGTAGTATTGTCCTTTTACCCCATATATTTGGACTACTTTTGGGCTGAATCGCCAAATCTATCGATTGATAATTCTGTTAGCTATTGTAAGGAAAAGGTAGTCTAGTCCTGTGGTGATGGGAATCACACTAATTTAGTTTGGGTGCGTCTGGATCGCAAAGAAATGTCCAAAATCTTGGATATTTTGGCAATTTCTAAGAAATCGGCAAAAGAGGGGAAAAAATATATCTTCTGGATCCAAAATTTGGAGAATTCAATATTTTGCCAAATATCTCGTTTTTCGCCAAAAAATCTGTTTGATCCAGACAGTCAACCAAATTCGTCGAATTACTTTAAACCAAATTTTCGAAAAATTATATGGGCAAAAATTGCGGTGGGATCCAGACCCACCCTTACACACTAATTCGATGGTGATGGTGGATTCCTACCATCTGATTGGCTGAATATCGATACTTCTGTACATTTTTGAATCATGTCGATACATCCTCCCCATGTCACCCCCGTTTAGATGAAACACAACCATATATATATATAGATTCAAACACGTTAAAGTCTCTATATACTAGTATATTATACATGTATATATATATATTTATCCACACTTTGAGTCTTGCTTGTAAGTTACTTTACGAGGGAACGGCGGCGGGAGGGGTAGCTGGAATCGACAGGAAGACTGAGCCCACCTCGTACCGGTTCGTGTCTAGGAGTTTCAACTGCATCTGAACCACGCCTTGTCCTTGGTCCAGGATACCCACTTGGCGCCACACCACTGGCTTCGCAATGCTCTTCTGGTTGTTACTGATGATATCCACGGGCAGGTTTACGTCAGGGTTTGCCAAGTGAATGGGTGGCATTTGGTTATCGTCGAAGGCGACCGTAGCATGCACGTGCGCGTGGGTGGCCACGACGACGCTGTCGACGTCCTGCTGGTTCGGCTCATGATCTTGGAGCATGGTCGAGTCAACCGCACGCCGCCGCTGCAGCGCGTACCGAAAGTACTTGCCGTCGGTGGTGTCCACGACGGTTTCCGACGACAGCACCACGTCACAGATCACGCACTGCTCGACGCTGTCGCAGTTGTTATCGTCCAGCGCAATGATCTTTTGCATATGGTGGTAGTGGTTGGAAATCACCAAGTTCACTGACAGCGGACTTCGTTTAGCTGGAGGCATCTGGTTGGGTTGGTTTTGGTCTGTGGAGAAGGTAGTCGCGCCGCCGCCGCCACTGTCCAAGAGATCGTCGAGGCCGTCCATGTTGTACACGTCTGCCAATGTCTTCATGTCGTCTTGGCGGTTGATGGAGGCACATGCATCGAGGTATGCCACTCCCAGTTGTGTGTACTGGGCTCTGTATTCGCGGACCAGGGCGGTGCGGATCACCGGCACTACTTCCATCACGAGCTTGGCGGCGGCAGACACGGCGTTTGGATTCAATTGGACGATCGCTAGTTCGTCTAGGAACCGCTGGACGTCGGCGAGAAGCGGCAGCTGGTCCAGCATGACGTCGTTCAGGTACTTGCGCACGCGAAGCACTTGGTTCTTGCGGAAGCACGTGAGCTGGTACTGGTCCCGCGCTGCCTTTGAACACACGAGAAAGTAGAGGGCGATCCACGGCTGCGCTTCCGTGGTCGTGATCTGCAGCAAGTCACATGGGGCGACCTGTGTCCACTTCTGATGATCGAACTTCTTCCATGTGTTGTCAGGGGCTTTGTACGTCCACGGCGGATTTTCTAGCAGCGCCACGAACGAAAGCAACGCATCGTGCTTGTCCAGCACCCGACTGAGCAAGTTCAACGACAACAGGTGCACGCGCTCGCAAATGTATCGAAGGATGGTCACGCATTGAACCGACACCCGGAACTCGAGCTCGAGCCATTGCCGACGCAGCTCGTCCGCGCGGGACGCAGTGTCCAGCTCGCGCACAATGTCCTGACCAGACTTGTGGAACGTCGTCTGCGTGCGAAAGACTTCGCGAGGTGTTTGAATCAACCACGTGATCTTGCGCATGCAGTAGTCGACGACTTCCATCAACGTCTCGTCGTCTAAGCTTTCGACAACGTGTTCGTGGTAAAACGATACTTCGAGCAGGTTGCACAGCACCGCTTCATGGTACAGCTACACATGTGTGAGCATATGACGTCAAGAGTGGCAAAGGGGGGAGGGACATGTACCACAAAGTACGTGCGCATGGACGCCGCATCCCCATAGTCGGCCAAGGTCGGGAACACCTTCTCCTTCCACAGCTCGTTCGCGAGCAAGTTGTAGATCAACACGGGCAGTTTCTTGAACGTCAAGAGAGATTCCACGACGAAGTTGTCGGACTTTTGTTTGGCGCTTTGATGCGCTTGCAAGTTGAGCTTCTCAACGTCCCCGTGCAGCCGCATGAACTCGGCGGAACCCATACTCTGCAACGGCAGCGGCGTCAGGTTCTCGATCATGTACTCGGCCTCGTGCGGCATCACCATGTACGCTTCGTGACTACATGTGCATCAGACGAATCCTTCCGCACCACGCAATCGGCCGCATGTCTTACCTCATGGCGCCAACTCGCAACCTTTCGAAATGCCCCTTTGTCCAAAATCGAATATTCCGGATAAAAACGATCGAAGGTTGAAGGGGATTATCCGGATATTATGCCGCGCCACCATACCATCCATGGAAACGTCGCCGCCAAAGTCACTGGCACCCACAAAGGATGAGTTTGATCGCATTATGCACAAGATTACGTGCACGATCAATCGACTACATCGACGGCAGAGAGAAAGGGGGTAGGAACCTTTGCCATGTCACCCCATGCTTAACGTCGTGACCTCATCGATGCACCAGCGACCACCTGGACCTGGACAACCTTGTCGAGAACTTGAGTGTGAAGGCAACTGCTATCGGTAGTTGTCACGAAAAGACCCGCTCGCGTGGTGTTCCCAGCGCTACAACGACGGATGTATTGTATTGTACGATACACTCTCCACATGTGGGGAGTTGACTGAATGGGTTGAGCACTTTGTAGACGAGCGAACACCAACATTGACCTTTCTTGGCACCCAGGTCGACGATACATTACGTCGCATTCAGGCATTGTGTGGCCACGAACTAGATGAAAACGATCTACCGGTAACGACCCTACAAGAGATCCATAATTATTGACTACATGATCCATGTTGAAGGGTGCCACAGAAGCCGACGCAACCACCGACATGAGTCGCTACCTTCAGTCCAGGTTGGCAACATGACCCTTATATACAAGTAGATATATATATATATCCTTGTAGACAAGTGAGCCACTTACGGCAACTGCGCCGCCATGCCCACAAATCACATAGACTGGACCACCCAATCCAGCACAACTTCGACAGCAACGACGAACCCAAGCTGCTGCATTGTCAGCTTCCACGGTGCATCAGCAGCTTCAATGGACCCCTCCCCACCTCCACGCCACCGTCCTCCAGACCATTCAATCCATCGGCGACGGGCTGCCATCCTCTACTAGTACCCTTCACTACAGTACTAACTAGTACATGTAGTAGTAGTCTGTTCAACCACACTTTATAACCTCCAAACTCCCAATCTCGTTATTACGTCCTACAGTAGCCACTATCGACGCCCAAGTGCGAATTTATATCAAATATATTTATTCACGACACCAACGACGGGTCTGCTTGTGTCGTGCCGTGGTTCTACTGACTTGGAGGTTTCTGGGATGGCGATTTGAGAAGGTGGCTTCAAGCGAAGGGACAGTTCGATCGTGTCGAGGCACAGCTGCTGGAACCGACCGATGTCGACCATCCCAAGCTTGTGCTGCTCTTTGGACGCCATTGTTGCATATAACACATACATCGACGGCAGTATCACCAGCGCTCCAAGCTTCAACCCGCCAATCTAATCGCAACAATATCATCATGATACTGAGTATATGATATGCTATTTTTACTCAAGATATATATGTATATATATATATACTGTATGGTCAAATCAGCAGAATAGTCGAATGTCTTAGGAGAATCAATTCAAGAACCACCAGAGCCAATCAAATCACGTTATATCGAATTTCTGCCAATAGAAACGTTTGCCCCTCCGCATTGGGCAAAACCAATATATACTAATGTTTGTAAAGTATAGTGTGTACAAGATTAATTAGGATCAAATATAGATTCAAACGCTATTTGGCGAAATGACTCTCAAGTCCAAACTAGGGTGAAATTCAAATATATATATATATATTGCAATTTGGCATCAATCCAAGTGCAAAATCACGAGAAATTTCAACCAATCAACGTGTAGTGTACTTTGGCATGGGTAATGGATGTTGTTCATCTTCAACTTTGTATAGTATACATTGAACCTGCTTAGACTCGAATCGTGCCTCAAAGAACACTGTCCAAATTCAGCGAAAAGCCACTAAAATCACGCCTCCATGTTGCCGAATATACCTCGAATAGCCGGCGCAAACCAGGGTACAATGCATGTGTAAGCTGTAAACAATTGCGGGAGCTGTGGGTAGGATGGCGGGTACAGGCGTAGGCATCGGCCCACTCGAAGTCCTTTAGAGTCGCCAGCACATCGTTGATTTTGTTAAATAGTAGCCCTAACTCGTCTGTCCACGGTTTGCCCTCCTATTCACGAATAAACCATCCACGAGTCATATATAAAAGACAAGCGATAGTAAAGCAATTCTACCGGATTCAAATGCAGCGGCAAGTTGGCCGAGGGGCACCACGTCGCAGCGTCATGCAAAGTGACCTGGTCTCCGATTTCGTGGCTTGGAACGGTGTCGCAGCAGTTGTGGATTCGAACGACCAATTCGTACGTGAATGCAGGTTGAGGAGGCTCCTGGTGGCGACTTCTACTACTGCTGGTGTCGTCTGCCAATGACAGGTACCCAAAGTGGGGCTGCAGGTAAGCCGGATGAAAGTTGTGGCAATAGGTAGCAACGTGGCCGATGGTGCCTTGACCCAAGTACGTGATAGCAGCCAGCATCTCAACTGACAACTCCGAGCACAGTGGACCCACGACCACTTGTCGAATGGCTGCATTGGAAACTGCATGCTGAATGACTGTATCAAAGCCATAGTAGTCGTTCCCACACACACACACGACGTGCCTACTCTCACACAAACTAGGCTTAGCAAATATATATTATATATATATATATATCAACGTCCTAGATGTGCGTTAGCGAATATGAGTATATATCAAATGTAGAAACTAGTTTTATCACCTCACAGGCGTGCGGTAGCGAAAATATATAAATATATATAGGCAAATTTTTTTATATAAAAATAATATAACCTCACCAAGGTGCGTTTGCAAGTATTATATATATATAGGTTGAATTAATACATATATAGGTTGATTTGTTGAGATTTGGTTGTAGTACTCTACGGCGTACAAATGCATATATAACGAACGTCACAGATGTGCGTTAGCGAAATTGTACGAGTACATCTCACATATATATATATATCACCTCACAGCCGTGCGTTCGTGATCATAAATATATTATATATTGGCAAATATTTTTACAAATATAAAATTAAAAACCTTCCAGGCGTGCGTTTGCAAATATAATATGTATATATATTTAAATAGGTTGACTTGTTGAGAAGTAGTTGTAGTAGTTAGTCGACAACGTACTTGGAACTGGTGGCAGGTCCTTTCCACTCCAATAAGACCTGCAAAAGTCTGAGCAAGTCGGCGCCTTCGTATGGTATACGACGGGTATACGCCGAGTTGAACTTTGCCTAGTGACATCCACAACATTGCAACTGTCGTTAGTATTACTAGTTGGGGAATACAAGCGAGTAGTAGTTACTACTAGTAGTAGCGATATCTATCTATACCTTTTCTGCCGTGTCTTCGACCGAGTCGTCCACAAGGGGCTGGTCACACGCCAATATAAGACTCGTGATGGGTTGGCGTAGCAACTGGTCGAGTTTTATCCATCGAGTTGACTCGTCTTGGTTTTGTGGTCTCTACAACAACACATATTATTATTCACATATATAATATATATATATATATATATTCGTACGCGTTTTCGCCACACATACAACCCAAAGCTACCCCACTTTTGTGCATAGAGGGCATTGGGCAGCCACAGTTGGTCCTGATACTCGTGGGCGACCTCCTCCATCCATGTTGACAGGTGCGTCATATCCTCGTCGTGCCGGTCGTCGTCGTCGTCGCTCGTAGAATCCAATACATCGCGCTCATTCCACACCATCACATGTGACCCACACATTAGCGCTTGTCTAGAATTTAGTATATCACAAATTACGATAATAATGAGAAGAATTAACCTCGTCGCAGGAACGTTCCAGTGGTGTCGATACACATTACGCAGCTGTTCCTTGGCTAAGTCCTCGTTCAGACCTCCACTTGTACGAGCTGCTTTGAGCACCGCCCGCGCTTGATCTACCGATGCATTCCCTTGTACGATCACCTATATACATGTGTATGTATTCAAGTTATTTCATGATATATATATATATATATATATATGAAATATATATATATATATTTAAAGAGTCGATCCTGAAGGATCATTGAATGTCGTACGAGAACGAATGTATTACAACCGCCCAAGCCAATATATCAAATCACCATTCTGGTGACTTTCTCTGCCAATCCAAAGTACAAATTCCGTTCCGTTCGGCCAAATCTGAAATATATATATTTATACTCAACTTTGTATCGTATAGTTTGTACAAGCTAAAGCAGTAGCGTCAAATAATATTGACAAATAGACTCCAAAAAACGCGACCAAATTGGGTGAAATACGCACTAAATTCACGTACAAACAAGGATGAACCGTACATCTATTTACCTGTCCTCCCAAATGCAAAACTAAGTTTAACGCGGAAAACGGTTGGCTCGTCGTCGCTTCGATCGTCGACCACAGCTGCGACGACGACGACGAAGCTGGGGATGTGAAGCATACTTGCAAATCCCGGCACACGAGGACGACGTTCCACCGCGTCGGCGCGGTCCCCGGAGTGTGGAATGAACAGCAGCCTTCACCAGCACTAGACGACGGGTCTAAGCCGAGAAATCGCGCCGTGTACTGCTGACCAGGCGTCAAATGAGTAAATGTAAACGCTTTTGGCCGTCGCGCAGGCAGCAGTTGGAGCAGTCGATGCTCATCGGACGGATCGAGAACGTTGGTCACGACGCAGCCCACTGTGGCCGTCTGGTCCACTTCAAGAAGAATTGTACACGCTTGACTGTCTACGACACCAACCACAGGACCCACGAGCACATTCACCGTCGACGCCAACTAGACTCACAGAAAAATAGTATTATAATAGGTAAAAAATACATATTGTTTTATGCGTTTAATATGATTAGTAATATATGTTGAGGTAGGACACTACCGTGAGATATGTATATGGTTATAGTATATATATATATATTCATCCAATGACCAGGTCGAACTTTGAAAAACAATTAACCAGATGGAGGCCTAGAAACAGGTCCAACTGG
>NW_009798292.1:599551-622741 GCF_000520075.1 Aphanomyces astaci | reverse complement strand
ATATATATATATATATGAAATATATATATATATATTTAAAGAGTCGATCCTGAAGGATCATTGAATGTCGTACGAGAACGAATGTATTACAACCGCCCAAGCCAATATATCAAATCACCATTCTGGTGACTTTCTCTGCCAATCCAAAGTACAAATTCCGTTCCGTTCGGCCAAATCTGAAATATATATATTTATACTCAACTTTGTATCGTATAGTTTGTACAAGCTAAAGCAGTAGCGTCAAATAATATTGACAAATAGACTCCAAAAAACGCGACCAAATTGGGTGAAATACGCACTAAATTCACGTACAAACAAGGATGAACCGTACATCTATTTACCTGTCCTCCCAAATGCAAAACTAAGTTTAACGCGGAAAACGGTTGGCTCGTCGTCGCTTCGATCGTCGACCACAGCTGCGACGACGACGACGAAGCTGGGGATGTGAAGCATACTTGCAAATCCCGGCACACGAGGACGACGTTCCACCGCGTCGGCGCGGTCCCCGGAGTGTGGAATGAACAGCAGCCTTCACCAGCACTAGACGACGGGTCTAAGCCGAGAAATCGCGCCGTGTACTGCTGACCAGGCGTCAAATGAGTAAATGTAAACGCTTTTGGCCGTCGCGCAGGCAGCAGTTGGAGCAGTCGATGCTCATCGGACGGATCGAGAACGTTGGTCACGACGCAGCCCACTGTGGCCGTCTGGTCCACTTCAAGAAGAATTGTACACGCTTGACTGTCTACGACACCAACCACAGGACCCACGAGCACATTCACCGTCGACGCCAACTAGACTCACAGAAAAATAGTATTATAATAGGTAAAAAATACATATTGTTTTATGCGTTTAATATGATTAGTAATATATGTTGAGGTAGGACACTACCGTGAGATATGTATATGGTTATAGTATATATATATATATTCATCCAATGACCAGGTCGAACTTTGAAAAACAATTAACCAGATGGAGGCCTAGAAACAGGTCCAACTGGAAACATGTTTTGGATAGATATAACCACTGTACTAGTACATAAGACCAGGGGAGATATAAACAAGACTATCGTATGTGTCGTGGATCTACTCCATGAAAAATAGGAACGTAAATATATAGGTATTAGGAACGTAAATATATAGATATTAGGAACGTAAATATATAGGTATTAGGAACGTAAATATATAGATATCGTTCCATATAATTTCAAATGAAGGAGACAACAATTGAAATATATAAATACGTCATTAAAATTATTCAACGGGAAGTGCTACGTAGTACATGGTGCAAAAGGTACGACAACAAATACAGGCTTGTGGGAATGATAAATCCAAACCTTTGTCGGATATCGTCATGCTATTCTCGGGATATATATAAATAAATATATAGACAAATATAAATATATATATATAAAAATCTATATATATATAAATATTCTCACACTCCATTTGAAAAAGTATATACAAGGGTAGGTGGCCAACTTGTTGTTATCGATGATCCATAAGAGATAATGTATAAGTACGTGCCAACACATAAGACTAGTCTTTTGAATTCAAGGCCATTTGGTTGTACGACCACCAACTAACTGTACCTGGCCCACGCGCCGACATGTCACGACTGGATCGCGGCCTTCCGCGGCGGCCAGCGTAAGGATAGCAAAGTTGTTTTCCCCGGGAAGAACCACATCGTGCTGAAATGCAAACCGATCGCCCACGACGCCTGTCCTCGTCGGCACTAGCGCCATGTGACACGGTCCGGCGATGGGCCCCACGACATGCTGATGGAATTCCGTGCGCATTTTCATGTCTGTGACCGTTGACGCCAGCGCCCCCCCCATCGACGACGCGCCAGACAGGAGCACGAGCTCCCGATTTGGTTTCTATAAACAGGCGGTGGCGGCAGCACGTATGTCAGCCACATTGTCCATCATTTGCGTATATATAATATATATATATGCCGTCATCCATGTATTCGATCGTTGTTTCCAAGTATTTTGAATTTGCTACAACGTTTCTAATTCGGCGCGATTCGGAGCACCGATCACAAAGCATGCCGCGGCACAATTTCATTGGGCACGAAGTACAAAAGAAAAAGTAATCTAGCCAATCAGCGACAAGGAGTTTTTCAGACTGACCAATGGGAGCAATTCGTGATGATTGTGATTCGATTGAACTGGGTCTAGAAATTCGACCGCAATCAACAGTGTATCAAATAGACATTCATTCGATCCAATTGAAGATCGAATGGTATATATATATATGAAACTAAAGTACAAATGATATATATATATATATCAAACACAAGAACGAGTGATATATATATATATATACTTTAATAGTACGACATGAAACAGGACAATATGTATTTTGTGTCCTCTATTCCCACTGTCATCTTGTTGTGTACCTGGAGTTTCCATTCAGAGACGAGGGTCAGTAGCCGCTGTTGGTCGCGGGGAACAGCGCCCCACCAACTCCGACACGAAGACCGAGGGTTGGGCCTAGAGGACGACGACGACGACGGAACCTTGGAGGATGTTATGAACTCTTGAATATTAGCATTCGAGTCGTCCACAAGGGGCAGTTCGGAGCACACGACTAACACACGCAGCGTCACATCGGCCAGCACCTTAAGCACAAAATCCCACTGCACGGGGCTAAACACGGGGTTGTCTGGCGCCTACACTTGACAGCGTGTACGTGATATATATAATATGGCTACGAACGAGGTTTAGATCGTATTCATATGTAGGTAGATTGTGCAATCGGGACTTCCGAGTAGAATCGAATGAATTTGGCAAATGTATTAATTGACCAAGCAAAGTGCAAAGATGAGAAATTTCAACCAATCATGGACTAGCACAGGTTTTATGGCCCCCTTCAAATGTTCATGTTCAAAGTACATTGAATAAGCCAAGTTTCGTACGACCATATCGCATAATCATGGTTTGTTTACGTACTTGAGCTCCGCTGGGTGTTAATTTGGTGCCGCGTATGTCCAGCATGAGAAAACCCATGTGATTCTCCAGCCGAAAAAAGAACTCTTCGCCTCGTCGGGGGGCCGTTTGTTCGCGCAGTGTCACATATTGCGCTTCGAGCTATATATATATATACATACGCACATCAATATTGTGTTGCACTTATTCTAAACTGGAGCACCACCAAATTGAACCGAAGTATTGGTGAAGTATCGAAGATTTCGTCCATTCAGCACACAAGTCCAAATTCTAGGTAAAAGGGCAATAACTCCATATATTGTGAATCGACTTGACAATACATTTGGAGTAGCTGGTGCACAATCCGCTGACCAATCACAGGCAGAATAACACTTTCAAGTGCCAATCACACCCCTGCAAGGATCGAAGTAGTATGTGACCTCAAATAGTGTGAATGACTACCAGAATAATAAAAATACAAACATCAATCCCAAAACTCGACCGGTGGATTGGTGAATCATCAATACAAATATTCACTTGTTGGCTAAATTAGCACAATAGATATAAATATATATATATATGCACCCAGAGGATAAGAATGAAAACTATAAATAAATATATGAAGAACAAAGAAAAAGGGGGTATTCTTACGTTGGCAGTGAGGGTTTTGAGCTCGCTCAATCGACTTTCACACCGTTTGACCATATCAAAATCCATTTTTCGCTTGGCAAGCGCCAAGTGCTTGTCCAATTCAGCCGACTCGAACGCATATTGAGCTACATTTGAGGTGGCCACAATAGCCGCCTCCGATGCCGCCACCAGAATGTCCTTCACAGAACTACTTAACATTATCTCAGACTCAAAACGTCATACCGTTTGAGTTTGAAACTCGTGGTAGTCAACGTCCCATAGCTGGCGCTGGTACTCGTGGTACACCCGCCTTGCCGACCGCAGCAGCACCCGCATCACTTGCATCTATCATATCGTCTCGATTCAGATACACTTCAATCTAGAAAATTGTTGATATATTGTTGTAGTGTATATATATTGTGCTTTTCACCGAATGTTGCCAATTCTGGGGGCTTGGTGAAATCACCACGAAATCGAGCAAGCCGAAAGAATAAAGCCTGTAATGCGATTAACTCAAATGAATACAAACATACCTCTTAACCTTATATATATATCATTTTTCGCAGGTCTGGCGATTGTTGGGTAGTTCACTCAACAAAGTATCAAAACCAAATCGACAGACAACCGACCGACCAATCAAAAGCCAGGACACTATCAATTGGCCAATCAAACAACTTGTGCAACCATCGAATTAGGGTGTGCCTTTAAATATTGTGAATAGCTTGACACACAAAATTCAGTCCAAACAATCGACCGATAAATTTGGTGAATCATCAGCACAAATAAATCCAAATTTTGGCTGAACGCTCTCTCTCTCTCTCTATATATATATATATATATATACTATCAATTGACCAATCAAACAACTCGTGCAACCATCAAATTAGTGTGTGCCTTTAAATAGTGTGAATAGCTTGACATACAAAATTCAGTCCAAACAATCGACCGATAAATTTGGTGAATCATCAGAACAAATAAATCCAAATTTTGGCTGAACGCTCTATATATATTATATATATATATACCTGGACGGTCGGCGCTTCGTGATCCATTTGAAACGTGGCGGAGGTCGTAAAGTTGCGGTAAATGTCCTCGTCACCCCACATCATCAAGTTGGACGTGTTGGCCAATACGCGGCGGACGGACGGGAGGCTCCACTGGAACCGGTAGGCGTCGCGCAGGCGCTCCACGACTTGGGCTTCCATACTCGTCCATGAAGAAGATGGGGTCGAAGAGGTTGAGATTGATGACGTGGCAAAGCGGGAGAGCATGATCCAGCACTGATGGAACGCATTTTCTAGCAGCACTTGACCGCCCAAATGCAACGTGTAATGCACTGGCAACAAGTTTTCATTGGTAGTAGTAGGACTACTAGTAGTAGTAGTACTAGTCGGATCGACATCGGTGGCCAATCGAGCCCACATATCCAGCGTGTCGCCTGAAAACACATTGTTGCCGCTTACAACCCCAATGCGGACTGGAGCGTCCGACACATGCAAAGTATGGACGTAGCCACATCGAGTGGTGGCGTCGGCCTCCGCGAGACCGCTAAACGCGTAGGCGTATGACGTGCCTGGGAGGAGGTGCTTCATGTGAAAGATGCTCGGACGGCCTTTGACGCAGTCGACAGCGACTCGTGCCGCGTCGACTTCGAGCCACTGGCCAGTGACCCGTTCGCGGCGAGAGACGTGACATGTGACTGTCGTGGACATGTCGACTTCGAGGAGGATGCGAGCGTAATCCGGACCGACGGCGCCAACCACAGGCCCGACAACGACAGCTACGCCTAGTATCCAGCACGCATCAGCATGCTTGTTGAAACTGTGGCATGGATTTCTCGTACCTTGTTTGCATCGCAGGACACAACCACGGAGCTGGATGTGGTGGGGAAGCAGAGGGCGGCAACCAACAGGGTTCGTTACTGCCAACACCGCCAATGTGTCCTCGAGCTTCGCCAGCTCTGCCTGAAGTGCCCCGCAGCTTTCTGCATTGCCCATGGCTGTATTGGCTCTCAATGCAATGGATCTTGTATGATATAAATAACCAATCAAATAGCACTTGATCAAACTTCACCAATGAAAATCCGTTGAAGATCATTTCATCCAATCATATCAAGGTGACGCTTCGCGCAACATGCAAACTTGTTTCCTTCACCACCATGGCGAGTGCAGGCGTGTTCGCGTTCTCCCGAACGGTGCAAGAAGAGATGGACTGGATGGAGGCGATGCGGCGTGCTAACCCAGACGCGGCAGAGGACGTCCTCTCAAACAGCCGACTTTTTGTTGAGCTGGCCGCGGAAGGCGAAGTGCGCTCGATGGCCGAGATCGTCGCCGACGTGGACGGCCAACTGCAAAACAACGTGTTGTGCTACTACTTTGTGAAAATGTTCCAGGTGGCGTCGTCTCGGCGACGCATGGATGTGCTCAAGTACATGCTGGACCACGGCTTTGATGCCCACCATGCGTTTGTCAAGGACACGTTGCACCGCGTGATCGACGCCGCCGCCAGCGACGACGAAGACACGTTGCAGCCCGTCCTGCACCTTCTTCTTGCCCACATGGACGTCAACTTCCAAGTACGATCATAACTCAAGCGATCATTGGATTTTTAACAGGCATACGACGCAGCGGCAAGGCGATCTGTTCACGCCACTGCATGTGGCCTGCGCAAAGAATTTTTACGGCGTGGCGTCCCTGCTACTCCTCTACGGAGCCGACGTCAATGCCATTGCCGCGGTGACTACTACTCTCATCCCAACTCGAACACTTCTGAGATATCTAGTTATAGGACGACTTGATGCCACTCAATTGTGCCGAACGCTGCGTGGCGTCACCACAGAACGACGCCATGACCAATTCAAATACACTCGTGGAGCTGTTGAAGAAGCATGGAGCTCGTCCGACGTGGCGCAGACAACAGCCAGCACAAGTACCCGCAACACAGCCAGATCAAACGGTGGACTTGTCGTCGCAATTCAAAGTGCTGAGCTTTTCCTCCCACAACTTCGACGCGTTGTCGTCAACAGGACTCATGTTTACCACACACGACACGGATTAGCATAACGTTAAGTACTGTCACTCGACAGGACTTTGAATATCAATCGAAAATCAAGCTCCAAGCTCATTTCGAAAAATCGATATAACGATTAAGTTACACCGTTGACCGTAATTAGTACGGACTGAGAATTAGTGTGGAGTCAGAATTACGTAGTGCGGTCTTCACTAATAATACATGTGTGATGGAATTCCAGAAATTTGTGGTTGGTCAGTAGTGCGGACCAATTTCGTGCAATATTGGTGTTTGGGGTGTATGACACGATGCTCAATTACTCTGGTAGTTATAGAAAACCATTAAGTGTGGTCGAATAACCCTTGTATGTATGATGTGTCCGCACTATTGACTGTTTCATCAATGCCGATTTGTGATATTTCATGACAAATCCAACATACAAAATTAAAGATAATATTCCTTTCTAATTCTCAATATTCAAAATTGGTGCTGTCCGCACTAATTCTCCTAGCCCATAAATAGTGCGGATTGAGATATAGTGCGGTCCGCACTAATACATGTGCCGTAGGTCTGGTGACGAGGTTGAAAATTAGTGCGGTCTGCACTAATTACGGTCATCGGAGTAGTTATACCACAAACATTCGATAGATTTGACAGGGCGCGATTTGCTCGTGATGTTTGGGATCGCGGGGCTCAGTATTTTGGATACTGCTGGGTAGTACTCGAAGGAGTGCTATTAATACTTGCTACAAGTCTCTATTATAGTTGATCATATCGTACCGGGAATTCTCGTGATGTTTGAGATTGCGGGGCTCAGTATTTTGGTTGCTGCCAGGTAATACAGTGAATGAGGGAGTGTAAATTCCCTTGTTCACTGTACTGTAGTCGAAGGACTATAAAATACTACTGGTATGTAGTACTTACTACATGTACTGTACTACTAGTACAGTAGTACTACTCAGTAAAAGTCCCTATTATGAGGGATTTTAGCAAGTGAATACTTGAAGGATGTAACGTTACATCATTTTTCCTTAAAGTTTCAGGTTATTTTTGGTATATTGAAGTTCAATATATTTCGACTGACAATCGATCTATTTCGTCTTTAGATGAAGTTCAAGTAAATCTCACGCGTGAAAAACGCTTTTAGCCTTATCTAACTCATAGATACGAGACGACGTGAATTGTCTGCAGTTCTTCCACCTTGGAAGTCAAGTTTTTCTTTGGCCTTGATCAAAGCGCGGGTGGTATAGAAGTTAGCGCCTGATGCAGCAACGAATGGTCATCGCAAAATGCTTGATCTTCATTTAACTGAAAGACGAAATAGATGGAATATCTGTCGAAATATATTGACACCGCTGTGAATAGCACTAAAGTCGAAATACACTGCAACGAACGAAGTATTGTGGATTCAATACGAATTTCCAGACCCCGCCGATATCGAATCACGAATCGACGCTATTGGCTATTCCATTTTTTAATTGGCTTTGATTGGCTCTTGCAGAAAGGAGAAGTATATTCAACCAATCAGAACTCCAGCGTGATTCAATATTGATGATTAGAGAAACCATGTGAACTTTCGACGTTTACAGCGAATTCACAATACTATTAATAGTATACACTACTTCAAGTATTATTAATAGTATACACTATTATTAATAGTATAGGGCCCGGACGAAATATAGGATTTGTTAGGCGAAAGACAAAAAGCAGAATCAGTTACTAGTATGCTTTAGACGAAATATACCAAAAATATCCTGAACTTTAAGGAAAAATGGTGTAACTGTGGTACATTCATTCCGTAGGATTATCTTGGGTTGGTCAGCCTGTTTTTTTCCGTCGTTGTCCATCACATGGGGTTTTGTGGCGAGTGCGGCGCCAAGGACGAAGGCGGCAAGTTCTGTCCCGAATGCGGTGCTCTGTCCAGCGGCAACGCAGGTCTCTTTGGCGACGCCTCGACGGCGCTGTTCCCCTCGGCTCCTGTACCACCGCCTGCCGCGAGCTCGGTGCGTGTCGATGCCGAGAGGAAGGCGACGGCCGCTCGCGAAATGGCCGAGCAGGCGCGGCAAGATGCTGCCAAGGCCGCCGTGTTCTTTGAGGAAACCGAAAATCGTCGGCTCGAGGACGCATTCCGTCTGGAGGAGCAGCAACGCCTCATCCATGCCGCCAACCAGCGCGAAGATATCATGGCGCGGCAGCGAGATGCCCACGCGAAACGAGAAGCTGCCGAGCGGCAAGCCGAGGAGGCGCGGCAACGTGCCATCAAGGTATTAACCATTCGTTTCTCCGTACAAGCGTCATTATCGACGATAAGGGTGACGTTCGTCGTTGTAGCTTCGCGAAGACGCCGCCGCGGCCACTCGCCTCATGGAGGAGCAGAACCGGCGTCGCGAAGAAGAGCACGCACGGCAGTTGGAACACCAACGACAGGTCGAGATGGAACGTCTTCGAGCGTCACATCTCGCCGAAGCCGACCGAGCCCGCAAGGCCCGCGAAGATGCCGAGGCCAAGGCTGCGGAAGCCAAGGCAGCCGCGGAAGCGTTGCGTCAAAAGGCGATGGCGGCCGCGGCAGCCTTGGAGGACCAACGTCGTGCGCAGCAGCAACGGGCTCTGGAGCGAGAGGAGTCCCGTCGGTTGCGGGACGAGCAGCGGGAACGCGACGCGCAGGCCGCCCGGGCCACGGAGGCGCGGGCCCAGCGGGAGGCGGCCGAGCGGCATGCCGACGCTGCGAGGGCCAAGGCCGAGCTCCTTCGGGCAGAAGCGGTTGCCGCTGAAGCGAACCGTCTGCAAAAGCAGTCGAGTTTGTGGCACTTGCAGCAACAACAACAAGCCGTCCCGATGGTCAGCAGCTTTCAAGAGCTCAGTGTCCAAGACACCTCAGCAGCATGTTCGCAGTGTCTGGCGCCGTGCAAAGCATCGCAAAAGTTCTGTCCGAAATGTGGCTTCAAGCGCGTCGAGGCTGTCATCGCTTCTGCCCCTGCGCAGCAGCAACGAGTGGCCGATACATCCTGCACCACTTGCCATGCTGCCCTCAAATCGACCCAAAAATTCTGCCCCAAGTGTGGGACGCCTTCGGCAATAACTAGCGCGCCAATTCCCCCAGTTAAAACCCTTCCAGTTGCTTCTATCGTAGCAACGCCGCCAACTACTTGCCCGTCGTGCTATACGACCTTGAACGGCCCCCATAAGAAGTTTTGCCCCAAGTGCGGCGCGCCGGTTGCTTCTGCCGTGCCCCCCGTCGCCCCATCCTCATCTTCGTCTTTTGCTGGGGCGATCCCCCTCGTATCGTCGACATCGTCGTCCTTCTCGGGGGGAAGTGGGCTGCCTTGCCCCGCGTGCCGCTTTCAGTGCAAACCAAACGCAAAGTTTTGTCCTGGCTGTGGCTCAAAGTTTGGCTCGCAGCCCACTGCAGACCAAATCGCGACAATGGAAGCCGACGACAACGAAGTCCGCCGCAATATGGCCACTGCCCAAGCCAGACTCGATGCTCAGAAACTTTCCGAGCAACAAAGTCGATCGTTCGCGTCGTCGTTAGCGGCCCAAGCGCAAGCTGCATCGGCTTCTCGCCAGCCGGCTCCCCCGACTTCCTCGGTATGGTATATTTGTCCGTGGACTTAATGACTAACGCCACTTTTTATGTGTAGAACTATGCGTTGTTTTAACGTGAATAAACGTGTGGTGGGCAAAGGCCGCCATGCTGCACACATGAACACAAACACTTTAGTTGGAGTCACGCACCCTAATATTGAATAAACGTGTGGTGGTCAAATGCCGCCATGTTGAAATATCGTTGGAGTCACGCACCCTAATATTCTGCTGTGAACACGCATATGGTGAATAATACACTGTGTACTGTAGCCAATTTGCAAACCAAGGAGTGTGTTGTTGAGCATTGAAACATGAATCCATAATCCTACTATTTTTAACATCCCACTTGGAAATACTGTATATCTTCAAACCAGTACGATCCACAAAATAAGAGCAAGGAATAACTATTTACTACACGTAGTAGTTCTAAACGAGGGTACTAATATGTACTATACTCTCTCTGTTTGCTTTTACTGGGGCTGGTACTAGTAGTACAGTAGTACGAAGTATTTATTGTTTTGGCGTCGGTTTTACATGGCTAAAAGAGTGGTACTTCAGCTGTAATTGTTGAATAAATACCTGGTGTTTTAGCTCATTCACTGGGTTTTAAACAACTCTGAGCAATAATAATCACATGTAATGCTGAAGTGATCAAAACACCTTGGCTATAAATTCCATCGGGTAGTACATGCTACCTGCATTTACTCACAAGAAGATGGCGTGGTTTTCTACAATGGGCACCATACATACAAATATACATCGATGTACGGTAGAACTGCGGCGCTTGTCCTCGCTGTGTGTCATTTGTAATATCAAAAGTTATTCATGATGACCAGTGAATTGTGTAATTTGGTCCCGAGCATAGCAGATAAAACTTCGATTTGTACTTTCAAAGGTGCAAAAGCGAGGGAGTTGCATAAATGACCTCCATATAATTACATTCTGTAAAAAAACACATCCTAAATCACGGTACGGATTAACTGCCACAGTGTCCACAGCAACCATACGACAAGTGCGTCCGAGATTGAAGCTCACATTGCAAGACACAATTTCGATTGTGAACTCCCTCTGTCGACCTGTCATTGAATTTTAATCCAATAGAATTGCATTTGTATTTACTGTTAGTGTATGTAGGAGTGGCTGCATGATGACTACTGGGAAGGATTCGTGAGCAGGAGAACATACGTGGACAGATGAGTCGGGGCTACTATTCGACACGATCAACGCTGTGGTGCCTGCGATGCGCCAATGTTATACGATGGAGCAGTATCATGAACATCATAGTTCAGTGACTTGAATATCGTGACTAGTTAGTTATGTTTGGTGTTGGTTGCTGGCAGCCTCCCAGGCGTCTGGAGCCGTCCACGTCGTATCGCCAGTCACTTGATCCACGTAATAATATGCTTGATACGTGTCGTCCCACACCTGCACCCACGCTGGCTCTTTAATGTGTTGAACCTGGTTGGACCCTTGTGGGGTTGCCACGTCATCGCATTGGTGCAATGTGAATTCGGGTGACCGGACCCACGACGTGGCTTGGGTGGCGGTGTGGTAATAGTAGCAGCAACCGGAAGTTTCGTCCAGACACTCGACCCACGAGCCAACTTTTAACGCTCGAAATTCTCGCTTCGCCATGATACTCCGCCCAAAGCACTGCAGTCGAACGATCGCCCGTTCCTTGGCCATGTCCTTCTGCCGCTGTCGCCACTTTTGGCGGGCTTGGCGTCCCCAGTGCAGCCACATACCCCTTTGAATCGTCATGGCGCTTGCATTTAACCGACGGTATCGACGGCGGTACCACCGCTCCAATCGGGTGGCCAGCAGCGTCTGGGCAAATACAGCGATGGTCAGCGCTTGCTGGCGCTGGGCAGCAGCTCGAGCCAGCCGTTTTGCGACTGCCACCCGAAGGTCGCGGCGGCGGCGGTACTGACTCTGGATCTGAATCACGGCGCGGACCTTGCGGCGGTGTTTCATGTGCGTGACAGCTGCTTGCACCTTGAGCTCATATTCGATTTGAAGTGCACGCAGGACCTTTCCCGCGGCAAATACACGAACCGCACACTGAATCGTACGGGCCGCCACAAACAGTCGCCGCTAGTAAAGTGACAAGAACATAATGAGGTTTCTTGTTGGCCGCATTCACCACATTATATACAAGTCGAACGAGAAGGGGGGGTACAGTATACATGTATATGGCTACCTGGTGAAGCTCGACCCGCGCGCAATGCTGACGGTAGGCGCATTGCATAACCACGGCAGCATGCTGCCGACGCGCACATAAGCGAACCTCCCGCTCCCGACGAACAAGTCGTTTGGCAACGCTCGCTCGAAAGTGTGCTTGGATGGCAATTGCGGCCTCCACCCGCTTCCGTCTTGCCGACGCCGCGAGTCGGCCACGATGGCCCCGGTACACGCGCTGCAGCGTCCGCCGTGCCCGATCACGTTTCAAATCCAGTGCAGCTTGGCGTTGTGTGTCCAGAAAGACCAAGTGTCGGACATACCGAGCGCGCCACCACCCCTGGATCCGTATCGCTGCAAAGGTCCGGTTCTCGGAACGTAGCAACGCCACGGTATGTCGGTGCACAAAGCAGCGGAACCTACGACATAAATCAACACCAAGACATACGAATTTGATATCGTGGCTAGCCAGCCATCATGCCTGGATTGAATACGCGTTGCTGCTATCGTTCTCTGGCGATGGGCTGTCAACGTGTATGGAGTATGCTGTCGGTTGTACGAAAGGGAATGTGTGACATGGCTACACGAGTGACAGAATGACTCGTGGCAAGTCAGACAGATCCGATGGATCGCCCGAGTGTTGCAGGTAGCACACACCCCTTGCGTTTCGGTCTGTCGCTGGGCGTAGCCCCGATAAGTAGCTGCGATCTTGGTAGCGTGGCGATATCTGCTGCGGTAGACTTCGATGGCCATCGTGTCCCAGTCCCCCTCGTCGTGCTTTATTTGCTGCCCCATCGCATTCGAGCAGGAATTGCACAACTCCAAGCTATATGCCAATGCAAACACCTCTGCGACGGCTTCTTGGCACTCCATACACGGTCCCTGGCTCCGCAGCCACCTCTTGAACGCCACGCGACGGCGGGCGCGGCAGCATCGAAAGGCGCATTGGATGGCTAAAGCAGCTTTTTCTCTCGCCCACTCGTGTTTACAAGCTTGGAACCTTGTGCGGGCTACGTGCGCCCGGAACGCTGCCTGGATCATCGTGGCTTTGTTCGTGCGGCGCAAGAACGATATCATATATCTCCACTTCATCGACCGATACCAGCAACCGACGATGTTGGCGCTGTGTTGCTCTAAAAGTTGCTGCCGTCGTTCGGGGACAACTAGGGTTCGCGCAATGTACCCTCGCCCCAGTGCTTGCAGACGAATCACCGCGCGGGTGCGTCGACACTCTTGACACCATCTATGGTACACCTGTCGAAGTTGATATGCCCGAAACGAGTTTTGCAGCACGATGGTGGCAGCCGTCGCCACTCGAATTCGCGTCGCCGCCCAGCCAAACTTTCGTGCAATGTAATTGCGCCATGTACGTCGGAGAAGGCGCTGGCTACGGCCCTGTGTCACAAGCTGCGACACCGTCCATTGGAACTTCATCCCTTGGTACGCATGCCAGCTCTCTTGCACGATCCGTGCCGCCCCCTCCCGTTGGCGGAGTCCGTCGCGAACCCCACTAGCTGCCGCCGCCCGCCTCCGTCCCAGAACCCCTCGCCACCGCCGTTGAATAGTCACGCTTCCTTCCTCGACCAGTCGTATGTTTCTCTGCCGTTTCCATTTTCGAGAGCAATGGACTGCCCATAGATTGGCCTGCAGCGTTTGCGCGGCCGTCGCCTGCCGCCGCAGCCTCCGCCATCCGTCGCTTGTCCTTCGACCCACGTACCCTCGCCAGGTTCGCTGCATCAGCTGAATCGCTACCTTGGCCCTTGTCCAGCGCACTCGATCGACGAAAAATCGGCCAAGTCGCTGGAGTGTTTGTGCAGCTTGCGTGTGCTTTAGATGCGTCGCATGGCGTCTTGCAGTCCACCCCCGATAGACGCGTTGAATTGCCGTCGCTGCCTTGCTATGACGACGTCGTAGGGCTCGTCGTGCTCCTTGCCACCCCCGCACCGTTCGCTACAGCAATTGGGGCAGTTATTACATCAGTATCAGTGGCCAACTATTTTTCATCAGTATCGAATCGGCGTTGGTTCTCAAAATGTCATCCACGAATCGTCATGACATGGGATCGAGCATTGTAGTTTGACTGTACGAACTTGAATTTCAACGGCGGCGGCGGTGCCTTCAACGTGTTGTGCTCGCTCCATCTGCTTCTGCCACCTTGGCCACGCCAACGCAAACGCGTTGTGCTGCCACGTGTTAAACACACGAAGGGCACTTGCTTGCTGGGCGCGGCGGGTGTGCACCACCAGTCGAGTCTCCAACAGCTCCTCTAATTCCCGAAAGTGAAACTCGGACGCTGTCGGGATGCGCTACACAGGCTTCCACATGAATGCTCCATCTTGTTTGGGGTTTACACTGACTGAATGATGCTTGGACGAACCTGCAACACATGGAACGAGATATCGCCCAGACCATACATTTGCACGGTGCGCACCATCGCCTTGTGACCGTGTGCCCCCGAAGTCAGATCGGCCCAGTTTTGACTCTTGGCGTTGGCAAGGTCCCATGTCGATCCTGTGCCGTAAATGGTTGGGAGGACTTTTCTCTCTGAATCTAATGGTACTACAAACAAGAAAATATACCGAAGAATGCGTGGCCAGTGTGCTTGTTCTGAAGCACGTAAATGCCAGCGTTGATCTCCGTGTGCAATTTGGGGGGCGCTGGCCTCCTCGATGCCTTGGTCGGACATCGAGTACTGGTGGTAGCTACATGTTGAAGACTTTATTCGATTTGAAAAATAAGTCTTTTTATTGTGTGGAACGTACATTTTAGGTCGTGACCATATTCGAATCGTTTGGATTTTGGAAACGACAACAACAACCCGTCATCTCGCTGGGGCTTTGTCGTCGTCACCTTCATTGGTGGCCCTAAAGTAATGGAAATCAATCATATAGACGTAGAATCTGCCAAACGTTTGATGTATGGCACCATGGGTGGTTAAACTTACGTGTACATTTGACGAGTTTTTTCTTTCGCTTCAAGTTGGCTACGAGATACATGACAACCATGGACGATTCCATGGAGTTACAACATACACTGTAGCACGTCGAATGCAAAGTCGACTTGAGGATGTTCCTGTAAAAATACATGTGAGTGTTGCTGCGGTGCATCCCTCCGCCTCCGCTTCATCGTCGTTGCCCTCGCATATATGTTGCGAACGTAACGGTCAGTTGCATCTTGAAACTGCCATAACCGTGAAACACTTTTAAACTAGAAATGGCCGAGCCAATATGGCGCGGGTCGCGGGACTTGCTCCAATGGTCAAGATGCGTCGAAGGAAACAGCACTCCATGTGATATTGTAGCGTACGAAATTGACCGACCAAAGTATGCGATGGAGTTCCATGTCGCCCCACACCCAACAAACGGTACGCACATGAAGACGAGCATTCGTCTAATTGTGTGCATGGCTACGGGCTAGCAGATGAAAACGTAGATTCAGCACCGCTCGTACGGTGTGTAACCGTGACAGACGTGGCGCGGTGCGTCAAAACTAGGAGGCAGCCCCCCCCCCGCCGTCGCTCACCTGTTGATCGTACTCATCAGCAGCTGCAAGTGTCTACAGACGTCGAGCGGGCGGACAAAGCCATACACTTGTGGATCACAAAGCACAAAACTCCTCCTCGGCAAGACATCATCGTGTGGCTCCTTGAACGACTCGTGCTGGTACCACTGGCCGGCAGTCAGTATCGCGTCGCATTCACACACGAGCTCGTCCGCAGCTCCACCCCGAACAACCGGACGAACGATGTACCAACTGACGAGGTTTGACGCCACCGTGAACATGAGACCAACGCGTGCTTGCTTTCAACCTCGTCATATCTGTAGATTGCTCCACGCAGCGACATAGGATGGGACGAAGACGAGTTGCCCTGCTTTTCGGCCCCCTCAAACGACGACAGCGCGTACAACGACGATGAAGACGAGGATTTACCAGCCTTTTCACCCGTGAAACGGCTTCAAGTGCAATCGCAAGAATTCAAGTGAGAGCACTCTCCTCCAGTCACATCTTGACCAGCCCGCATAGCCCTCGATAGCAATACTCAAACATACATTCGCTAGGGACCATCATCACGACAACCCTAATCATCCCCATGAGGACAATGCTGACGAATTGGTTGACCGTCGCCACCGCAAAAACCACGTCACAGAAACCCAAGGATTTGAGCCATCCCCCCACGTCCGAGCATCTCGTGTCGTCGAAGATGGCAAGTCCCCTCCGAATGCATGGGCCAACGATTCGTGGCGCCTGGTACTGGAGCTTAAAAAGTCCAAACTCGACATTGCACGAGCACGAGAATTTCAGCGCAAGCAGGACGTGATCGCCGCTGCTCGCAAGCAGCGACTGTTGACAGCCGCCTCCAAAACACGAACGCATGCCAAACTGGACAAGCAAACGAAGAAACTAGTCCACGAAGCCACAAGGGATGCCATCGAATACCACAAAGTACGACGACTCCCCCCAGATAGTAGCATCCCCACTTCATCCCCTCACATTCACCAGGTGCTTGATACCATTGAGAGGCAAACCAAAACCAAAAACATCCAACACATGCACGAACACGAACTCACGACGCGGTTTCTGCGTACGGGACAGCGCCAAAAGTGGCATAAAGGTACCCCCACACCTACATACCCACTACGTACCCCGCACCTACATACCCCCCAGATATTCCCCCACATACCCCCCACAACATCTCTTCTCCCCCCACGTGACGATGTTTCTCCTTAGGCGCGTGGTTGGGCGAGGGGCCGTTTCCGTCCGCCGCCTACGTCCTGCCTCCCCCCGACACTCTCCCGTTTGTATACGACGTCCACGGACGGAGGCACGATGCCGCCCGCGCCGGGGACGTGACATCGCAGAGCCTCTTTGACGCCGTGATGACGAAAATCCAGCGGGAAGCCGCCAAGGCCGGCAAGCAGTTGGTCGCGTACTTTCAACGGTACGACGTCGATCGCAGCGGCACACTCACCACGGGGGAATTCCGCCGCGCATTGGTTGATATGCATGTGGATGCAAGTGACGAGCAAATGGACGTGTTGTTTGCTTGGTTTGACCGCAACCACACGGGGGGTATCGATTACGGCGAAGTACGACGTTTGATTGTACCTATCCATCTATCTTCATTGGAATCTCTACTCTGAATATGCAGACTTTTAGTTTTTGTGGAGTTTTTTCAACCGCCGCGCATTTGCCAAGCAGTGGAAGGCCACAACAACGACGACCGCCACCAGCCGCCCGACGTCAATGACGATGGCACGCCTCGAACAAATGTTTTACAAACACGACAGTCGACACAATCGAGCGCTCACAAGTCGCGATTTCTTCGTCGCCATGAAAGAGCTCGGGTTTGCCTTTACTGCCATGGACGAAGCGTTGCTCGTGCACCAGTTTGACGCGAATGGCGACGGGTGTATTGACTTGGACGAATTCGTCGCCGCTTTTTCGTCCGCTGAGACAGACCACAATGTCCAAAATGAACGGAAAGACGGGCATCCGCCACGGTCCGTCGATCATTCCAAACCCCACCAGAACGTTCAACAACAGCCTACCGTCACCCCCTCTCGCACCAAACCAAGGACTCAAACTACTGCTACTAGAAGGACTACTAGTAGTACTACTCCAACTACTATCCAGGCCGACATGGACGAACTGGCCCGCATCCAACGCCGCCTCCACAGCTTGTTGCAGCAATAACGCACAACATATATATCATTTTTTAATTCTAGACGTCGCCGGGTATACTGTGGTATACTGTATCGCTCTGTTTGCCGCAAAATATATCATTTTTCATAACTCACTGTGTGCCACAAATCGATACAAAATATATCACTTTTGACCATGATACAAAATATATCATTCTATATAGTTTGTTTAGTTGGCGGGGTCAGCTGATCGAGCGGCCACCGAGGCGAGTACTTGACGGTGGTGGGATCATCGCGTACCCCTCGAAGGAAGCGCTCCATACCTGCCCACGCCACCATGACCCCGTTGTCGGTACAATATCTACGATATGATTTGTAATCATGTGTATTTGAAACGATGTATATATGAATATATATATATATATTATATATATATTTGTAGTACCGAATGGGTGGAAAGATTGCAGTGAGCCCTACGATGCCATCATACACATCTCAGAACTCGATAATGTATATTTAGTGGCCCTAACTGGTATATGCCTCTTAATTACCTTGCGAAGTTGCCAACTCTTGTAACTGGCTTCGCACGTTGGCATTTGCAGCCACGCCACCACATACTACCTACAGAGCAACCTAGAGTTAGCAACAATAGATGACTATAATGACTATAATATATATATATATAAATATATATATATATATCACATTACATATCTTCGTACCAAGTGTTTCATGCTGCCCATAGTAGACGCTTGCGTGAGCTCACACGCGAGGCGGGTTCGGGTCACCAAATGGGCAATCGCTGTCCGCTAAACATATTCGATCTTAGATACTAGTATTTGATTTGAAGAAAGAATTAAAAAGAAAATATAATTTTAATAAAAGAGCCATCATTTATTGTGCTTTCGAGTGAAATGATGTGTTGTGGTTTCTCGTTGGAATGTAAATCGATTTGATTGGCTACTTCCGAAGAGCTCAAATTTATTAGCCAATTAAAACCCATTTCTCAATGAAATTCAACCAATCAGATCGATTGTGGATCGGTTTGGTTGGCGCGATTCAATTGCACCCCCTCCCCAAATTTGTATCAAATCGACAATACGGAAATTGAAATAATTGAGTTTATTCAAAACTGGAACGACATTCGACACCACCAAATTGTGCACAAGAATGGGCAGACGTAGTATAGAGCCAATCAGATGGCCGGAAACCAGGATTAACATGTAATTAGTGTGTGACTTGAATTAGTGTGATTGATTCCAATCCCCATAAATCAACTTTACACATATATATAAAATTAACTCACTACAACGAATCGATATAGATTTGGCGAATCAGCACACAAGTCCAAATTATGAGGAAAAACGACTACAGGACCAACGTTTATTCACCCCTAACAGTCTCACGTACTTGGAACGAAGCAGCTAAATCTTGCTTGGTCTTCATATCCAAAGGCTGGGGCTATTTCATATAAACTCCCAAATCTAATATATCTTTTTCATAGAACTCTATCTTCCCACCAGACTTGCAATGTGTCGAACCATGGCTGTTTTCAAGCCCGAATACGAAAAATCACAGTCCTACCATGATCAAATCAACAACGTGACGACTTGGCTAGTACGATTAACTACTATATGGCAGTAGGTATATATATATATATATATTTACCTTTCGTTGCTTTTTCTTCATGGGCTCTGTGAATGCAAATGCCCGGGGGTTGCCCCGAGCAGCGTACCCCTCAACGAGCTTGCCGCCATGCGACGTGGTTGTGTCGGTGGCTAACGATAGCATGCGCGCCACTTTGTCGAATGCTTCGCCGACGGAATCGTCGACGGTGTTGCCCAGCACATCGTAATCGCCAACATCCTAGCCATATGGACATACATGGGACTAATCCAGCACGAGAATATAAGGTGGTGATGTAGAGTATTATCTATACCTTGGCGACTACGAGCGTACAGTGACCTCCGGACACGAGCAGCACCAAAAATGGAAATCCCAAGTCTTTCTATGGTACATAATATATATATATATATATAGATTCGAAACTGGCCCCTCAGCAGAATCAAAATGTCTTTAGTGAATGGATTAAAGAACCTCCTCAGCCAATCAAATCACGTTCTGTCGAATATCGGCCAATCCAATTTTGCCCAGTCCCTCGGTATTGGGCAAAACCATATATATACTAATCTATGTAATGTATAATTTGTACAAGGTGAAGTAGATCAAATGGATTCGAATGCTATTTCGCGAAATGACACAAGTCCAAATTTGGGCGAAATTCACTATATATATATTAATATGTATGTAGTACCTGGAACAGTCGTGGGACTAAAGCATGGGCCTACCATATCCTCGTCCGATGAGTACCGACGATGAAAAGAGGAGAACAATTTTCAGGATTGTTGCGCTTGTTCTAGAAGAACTCAGCCAATCAGATATCGCCATCAATCCCTCGAATTCGTGTATGACTTTAATTAGTGTGATCAACATCATTCGTTACCTACAGTCCACACAAAAATCGATCGATAGATAGTTGGCGAAGCAGCCAGCACAAACGTCCATAGTTTATAGAGTCAAAGGGCAATATGAATACCTCCAAGTGATTCACCGCTACAATGTCCAGCTTGTGGTCATGTGCGAGGCCAATGGCGGTGGACAAGCCGACATTCAAACAAGGGGCTAACCCTGGTCCGGTGGTGACGGCCACCGCCGACAGACTGCGATACCCCCCTGGTAAACCACTACGATAGGCATGCAGTCGTGATGAGGAAGAACGTCTCAGACTTGGAACGACCTTTGACGCATGGCTTCGTCCAACACGAACGGCAAGTTTTCCACGTGTGCTCGGGCAGCGAGTGCAGGAACGATGCCTGCTCCACCAAGCTCATGAGGAGGAGGGTATTCGTACTACTAGATCTGGACAAGTACCTTTCCATTTCTGAATCATTTCCCATTGGGACGACACCACTTCGCTAAGGATGTGCCCGTTCGAGTCGACGACTGCCACCGCCGTGTCGTCGCAACTACAACATCACGTCGTCCACGTCAAGCATCCTTCCGCCCACCACATCCTTGCATACCTCGTTTCAATGCCCAGCACATACGATACCCTGCGACAGAGGCCATTTCCACGCATCATGCGCTGCGGGGTTACCAACGCATGCCGCATCGGATGGTTGCGCCGAAACACATTCATCGCATTCACTGTGAAATCACGTCCAATCCGGACGATTATCCGAAAATCGTCTGGTTTCCGGATATTCAGTTTCTTATCCGAATTGCGTGACGATCTTGATCCATCTACGTAGTAGTATTATTAATAATATAAACTATTAATACACAATACTACTATTAATAGTATACTAGTATGAGTTTTATTGTTGTTAAACTCAGCCTAAATCATTCTACATTCATCCTAATTAATTAGCTTTATAAGGTACTTCAAAGTTTGAAGTACCTTACGACCATACGAATTACTTGAAGTTCAAAGTAATTCGTATGGTCGTAAAGTCAACTCACTCATAGGCTAACAGTAAATAAAACGTTTCTGTCCAAGTGATAAATTACAGCATATGATTGGTTAAAATCACTACGTCGTTCCGTCTTCGACCAATCAATTTCGAAACTCGGCATTAATAGTACAACAGTAGTATAGTATTAACGTTACTCGTATTTTAATACTTCAAAGCAATATAAATGCAATCTACTCAAGTCAAGTTCGCTACTATTAATAACTTGATCCGGAGTACTATTAATACGTAGTAAGTATTCATAAGTACTAGTAGTACTCGAGAGTGTACTACCAGTATATATATTGTGATGACAACTCTGCGTTGTTACAGTGTCGCGCGTTTGGTCGCGTACCTTAGTCGTAATAGTACTATTACTCTGATCATCCACACCAACACCAGTCGTACATATATATATATATACACACACAACAACATTACAGAGAGAGGTTTCTAGACATGATCATTGGGTGCTTGTGTTTACATGAGCGCACACTTGCCCTTGTCGCTTTCTTCCACGAACCGGTCGATATCTTCGTCAGTGATCTTGCCATCCTTTTTCGGCGGGTACACGGCGTCCACGGTGATCTCTGCCATATCTTTGCGAACATAAAAGCATAAATATGCTGACGCTGTCACGACCTTGGACTCTTCAATCAGCCGCACGCGCTCGTCGTCGTAGCAGTACCAGTTGCCGTCCATGCTGTTCTTGGCGTACGCCGTGTAGTGGCCGCCGCCCAGCGCGCCTTGGTGGTTTACCACGCCATACAAGTCGTAATGGGTCTCGAGGCATCGCGACTGCTCCAGGTTGGTGTTGGTGTAGCCGCGCCTGGCCCGATTTATGTTAGCGGACGGAGGAGATGAGAACGAAGCCGTTGAGGGCGGCGCCGGAGACATGTCCTTGATCGGGTGGTCATCTGGCAAGGCTTCGGGGGGTACCGCCGCCGCCGCCGCCTTCTTATCCGGATACTTGGATGGAAACTCCTCAAATGGCGCCACGCACGACGCCAGGTTCAGTCCGTGAATAGGGAATTGTACCAATGATCCTATCGAGTTTATTACATTATATATATATATAAGAGTATAAATCAAAGTCAATGTAGATAGAATAGAAATCAATATATATCATATATACTTCCATATATATATATGGAAGTAACTATGTAGAATGTAGATCAATATATATATATATAAAGAGATTGCGAACAACAGGGATATATATATATATATTTACCAAGCTTGCGACGATACGTTTGCGTGTACTGGAACCGCTTGAGTTGGATGACCATAACTGGAGGAAGGCGCCAGATTTCCAATTTTTTGGTCATTTCTTGGTGACCACAGCAGCTCGAACAGTACGTCTACATGGCCATTTGGTAAGAAAATATATCGACCCATACCTCCAGCGAATATTTCATATAGTTTAGAAATATGGATATATATATTACCTCGGGGATTTTTTCTTCAAGGCTAAATGCATCCAAACAATGACTCAGCGGCACCGGCCCGTGGTCCAACACGTCGTTCTTGGCCACACTCGGGTGCAAATCCATCGCTTTCATCTTGTCCATGTCCACTTCCTCCTACAATATATAATATATCCCATATTAATATCTCTAATCCCCACAAAATATAATATATATACAAATCTCTCCCTCAACAGCATCCATCGATTATCATAAGTGTATATATATATATATATATA
>NW_009798292.1:590822-598955 GCF_000520075.1 Aphanomyces astaci | reverse complement strand
ACACCAACACCAGTCGTACATATATATATATATATATATATAGAACACATCCCAAATGTATCTGTTTTTTTGTTCATAGTGTATATATATATATCTATCCATACCTGCAGCACTTGAACGTCCCAGTCAATCGCGATGGTTTCGTCCTCCAGCAAGTCGACAAAGTGGTCATTACATGGAATCGTCCATCCAAATGATCGGAGCAGCCACGGCGTCCTTGAGTCTGTGATACCTTTGCTTTCCACCCGTCGGAGCAGGAACGGCAGGTCTTGATGGCAGAATAACTCGTCAATGTGCTGTACAGGTCCGCAAATCGAATGCTGGCGCGGCGGTCCGCGGCGGGTCGAGTTGCTGGTGGTGGTGGTCGAATGGCGCTGCTTGAAGAACCGGTGGACGCGGTCCCACACCATCGCATACAAGGCGGCGCCGGTGGTCATTTCCGGACAGATGCGGACGAGGTCCGGCGTGCCAAACGGCAGCGGCCGGAACGGGTTCTTAAAGTACACTGGAGAGTACCCTAGCTTGCGTGAGATGACGGGGCAGTAGAGCAGCCGCGCCGGACGGGGCCTCACGCGGGTCTGCGATACGTTTTCTTCCACGTCCCCGTGTCGCAGCTGCACCGCACACGTGTCAGATGTCGTTGTTGTTAAGACCGTGCCAGCCACCCATTCGCCCTTGATTTGCACTTCCACCAACATGTGTGGATATAACGACGTGGGCGTTCGTCCCCGCGATGTGACCAGTTCGTCCGTGGCCACCACTTCGACTTCTTCATCTTCCTCCTCCATGTAGTCGTCGTCTCCAGGGCTTTCGTACGGAATCAGCGACGGCCGGCGGAACCTCGTCACATCTACCACGCGCGGCGCGAGTGGTTCCAGCTGGAATGCCATCAACCGGTCGATGCTTCGGATCTGGCCTAGCTTGCGGTTGTCGGCTTTGAACCCGACAATGTGCGCGCCAGCGTATTCGCAGATTTTGATATCTGCGACAGAGTGCAGCGGCAGCCCAAAGTCGGCGACGCACACGTCGACCAGCTGCTTTTTCAGCTCGACAATCGTCGCGTCGATGCTGAGGCGAAGGCTGAGCTTCTGCGGCATCATCCTCGAATCGGCAAACACAATGGGAATCGTCACGTTGTTATGGGTAGGCTCGGGCAGCGGCACTTGGAGAAACGTGAACGGTTCGAATCTGGCTGATTTGAACCCACAAGCGCTGCATGTAAGCAGCGATTTGTACTGACCAGTGAACAGCGCCACCACGATCGACACTTCGCGCTTGAGATGGTTGCGCCACCACTCGTCGGCCAAGTCGGAATCGTACCGGCCGTCGGAATCGGGCTGGGAAATGTATGGCTTGTCATGGATTCGGTTCAGGTCTTCGCTAAGCCCGCTTAGGAGAAACGCAATCAGCTCCTGGGCATCTTGCTGGTCATTGCCGCGAAATGCTTCGTTGAATTTGCCGATCGTTTTCTTAAACTCACGGGGGGACACGTGCTTGAACTTGGTGCTCCACAGGTCCTCGAGCAACTTGCCGTACACTTCGGCCAACTTGCCCTGCATCCCCAAAGTCGACGTGCGGTTGATGTCGTCCATGTACATCCCTGACAAAAAGTAGTCGACAAACAGGGGGGTGTTGACAATGCATTGCAAGGCAGAGTTCATGTAGCACGTGTTGCCGAGGTTGATCAGGCCCAAGGACCCGCCCCCGCGCATGCGCTTGTACTTGGACGCGGCGAGCGCCGTGGACGAGGCGTCGGTGGTCGAAGCCGCCGCGACGACATGGCCATCCATTGTTGCCGCATGCTGCCGCTCCGTACCCCACAAGTCGAGCGTCGCCCGCCCGTCACTCAACACGACCACAGTCTGCTTGATCTCGGGTCCGCCACCATACCATGCCTTGAGTGCCCGCCACAGCGGTTCGCACACAACGGCAAAGTGTTTGCCGGCGAGCATGTCATCTGTCGGGGCAAACTGTTTGTCTTTGAATAGCGCCATGTTGCCAATGTACTTGGGTCGAACGATGTTGTTGTCCGTGTCTACGATGGACGATGGCTTTGCGTCGATGGAAGATGGCCCCGATGAGGATGAGGATGGCGGCGGCGGAGGTGGCGGTGGTCCGTGTAGCTTGGCGGCGGCGGTGGCAGCGTCTAAGGCAGCCATGGAGCCGTCTATTTGCTTGATCTTGACTGGTTTGCGCAAGTTGGTAAAGGCCGTCATGCCGCCACCACCACCACCAGTTTCCCCCTTTCTCTTTGTCTCTGGGCTGGGCAACAGCAACGAATACGACGATGTCACTTGGGGTTTCGGAGGTGACCACGACAACGACGCCTTGAGCGACGACGTACTTGTATATGTTGTAGAAGCAGTCGTCGTCGTAGCTGTCCTCGCCTTGGGGTTGGGGTTGGCAAACGTGTCCAACACTGGGATAAACTCGACATATCGCCGCCAATGGTCAAACCAAACGGGGTCCACAATGAACCAATGGTCGCCCTGGACCAATGCCGACGGATCGTACGGTTGGTAGCACAGCCTCGCCACGTCGATTTCTTCGGCTTTGTTGGCTGGGATCAAGCCCAGCTTGGCAAATACCGTGCGTTTCATCATGTCGAGCGCCGCAACTTGAAAGTGATCGCGGGATGCTGCCCACTTTGTAAACAAGTCGAGCGTCCACCCGCCGCCGCCGCTGTCATCAGTGCTGCTAAGGACCAAGTCCACGTACATCCCAATCTGCGCAGTCGACACCACGGCCGTGTCACAGTCTGGAAAGTACGCGCGGATATGACCTTCCACGGGCGAATGCACCAACACTTCGAGCTGTAGCATCGCCACAAGGTCGTCTCGGGTCATCACCTCGGGGTTACCAGTGGATGAAAAGAGCCGAAACCCAAACCTGGCCTTGTCTTGCCAAGTGCCCCGACACGCAATATGCAATGCATGCACGAAGCTAAAGACGTCAATGTCGACGCCGTTGGCTCGAGGTCCGAACGAGGCAAACGCTGTCACAAGTCGGGCGTCCGACACTTGCAAGGCAAAGTCGGCGGCCAACAGTTCCAAATCGATTGCCGCCGTTCGATTGGTCGTGGATTGGCCTGTGGATGCGTGGTTGGTGGACGACGATGTCGCAGACGAAGAAGAAGATCGATACATGGCAAACGCGTCCTGGAGCATCGCAATCTCGGCCGCGCTGAACGCTGTCTCAGTTTCGAGTATCTTTTGCTGCACCACGGGGTTGTAGTCTTCCTGGAGCTCCAACAGCGATGGACTCGCTGTCTCACATAGAATGTGCATGAACGATGGCATCCAGTCGAGCACCAGCGCCACGTGGTCCAATGGCTGCGTCAGCATCGCATGTACGAACTCGTCCGCCGTGAGCCGCGACCGCCCATAATCAAACAGATCGTTCACCACACGTTTATACTCTGGCTTGTCAATCACGGGGCGGCCATACAAACTCACGAGCAAGTTGCTTAGGCCAGTGCTTTGCAGCTTCCCGAGGTGGTCGTGGTCGCACATATTGAACGAGAACAACAGCTGGTCGTCTGTGGAACCGTGTCGCAGAATCGCCACCGCCCGCACAAACTCGTCCACAGAGATTTCGTTGGACGACTTGTCACTAAACCCTTTCATGAACCGAATCGCAAACGTCGATGGCATGTCGGGGAAGACACTGAGCACATCGCGTCGGAACGCTGTCTTGGTCATGAGGTTGTTGTCGGCAGCAGAAGACGCGGCAGACGACGACGACGACGAGATGGACGACGACGACGTTGATGGACCACCGCCGCCGTCGGCATACGTCGACGCGTCGGCGGTGGGTCCCAAAGTAGGGGCCAACACCGCGGGCGACTTGGGGGAGTTTATGTTGCTATTGGTTGTAGCAGCTGTTGTAGTCGGTTGTGGAGTAGGCTGCTTGGACGACGGGGCGACAGACGCGATGGCGGTCGCTTTGGACGTACAGAGCCGCTGGAATGCGGCTTGGACGTCGGCGAGTTCATCCGGTGCAAGGAGGTTCTTCATGCGCTTCAAGTCGACTTCCTTTTGCTGGCGGCGCTTCTTGCGGTCATATGATTCCAGATGGGCGTACACCGCGAGGAAGTTGAAGATCGGCATCTTCATGAGCGGCTGTACGTGCAGGATGTCCTTGACATATCTTTCCAAGTCGAGTCGGCGCTGTTCGATCACGCTGTGGGATTTGCCGCGAAAGTAATGCTTCTTGGGGAAGGGTAGGTTGCGCACACTTGCGTTGGCCTTCTTCATGCGGTCATGGAAGTCGCGAAAGTCCGAGTACCGCTTCTCAATCACCCACCGCAGACCACTCACGAGTCGCACCTCCAGCGCGAACACGGTGTGCGTACTCTTGTCGTCTTCGACCTCCTTGATCCCGTCCGCGGGCAACGTCACCGCCTGGATCTCGACTTGCAAACTCGTCGACACGAGCCCGAACGATGGCGGCGGACCCATCGACGACTGCAGCGAATGCTTGCGGTCCACAGAACTCGCGGTCACGGACCGATTGAACGAAGGAGGCCCGCCGCTCTTGGCAGACGAGTCCCACGAGTGCAGTTCGTGTGCGCTGTACGTGCGCTTCTTGTCCAGCGGTTGGTCGGTCGTCGCGTTGTGAGGAGAAGACGGGTCTGACAGCAGCCCCGACCGACTGTGTGACGACGACACGCTGTCGGGGGACGAGATCGACGAACTCGAAGATGGGTCCGAGCTCGAGCTCACGGACGTCAAGCCTTCGCGAGCGGCCTCATGCGCCGGGATGACTAGTTTGAGAAGGGACGGCGGCCGTTCCTTCACGTCTGCGGTGGTGCCGTGGTCGGCTATGGAGGAGGAGGGTGCGTCTACTGCGCCGTTCATCTGATTTTTTCGCTCCGTGTTGCCATTAGTGTACGTCGTCGACGAGGACGTCGGCAGCATTGGAGACACCGACGATGAAGATACGGTGGTGCCGATGGGGGTGTCGGCCACGCTCTTCTCGCCATCCTTGTCGTTCTCGCTCATGCTATTTCCATGTTCATGGTCAATCGATATCAACGGACAACATCACGCGTTACCTTGCGCTCGCCGGCAGTCCGTCGAAAGCACCAGGAGCAGCTTAAGAGTCCAGGGACACACAAAGTGGCGAATGGTAGAATCCGGATAACCGTGCAAAAAAACATGGGCGTGAAAATCATTCATTTATTCATTTATTATAAATGAAAGTGGCTTTTCCTGGATTGTCGGCACTGATATGGAACTCGACGTCAAGATCGAATTCGCAACCCGTGTTACCATGTTGGCCACGTGGATAGTACAACCTGCTGGACATTTGGAGTGTCCAGGGTAGGTGCTACCGTTGTTGTTAAATGATCCATTATTTATTACGTACAGCATCGAGATGCTGCGTCGTGAAAGCACTTGATATTTGTATGCTGATGCGGACGTTTGTAACGTTCGTCATCTATTTTCAAATTGCAAGTTCAACACGCACACATATGATGACGTCGTTTTGGTGTTGTTGGGTAATACTGGATGTGCTAGGTTGCAGCAAACACGTTGGGCGCGGCGGCCACCAAGTCTTGCACGGCCGCCTGGACATTGTCCAGGCCCCAGTGGGAGTACTGCGACAGCTGCACCACACGCTTGACATAGGCCGCTTCGAAATCAAACGTGTCGGCTCCACTCGTCGCCCGTTTCCACGCCGCCACGATCGCCGTGGCCATGTTGTTGGCCGCGGCGTTGTTGTAGCCTTGACCGCGCCCCATTAGCGCCAGATTTGCCATCATTTGCGTCAAATCCAGCCCGAAATGCCCCGTCCGCGCCAGTTCCCAGTCGATTATCGCCACGCGCTTGTGGGAAACATCTACGAGGATGCTACTGGGCCAAAAGTCGCCAAACAAAAAGCTGTCGGTGGCGACGAGATCGCACGCTGCCGCTCGATCCAACCAGTCTTGCGGATGTGGGATGTCGAAGTCGATCATGCGAGTGAGGTTGCGCAGGTACATGCGATTCATGACGGGGGTGAGCGGCGAGTTGGCGTAGATGGACATGTCTGACACGACCAACGACTTGACGTCAGTCAAGAAGGTCAGCAGGCTCGATGCAATCCACTCGAAATCACTCGTAGAAAGGGGTTGGTCGACTTCTTGCTTGAGGAGGTCGAAGAGAGACACACCAGGCATGTCCTGCTCCAAAATGACATAGTTGGCCGCGTCCAGCGAGTAGGGAATCGGCGCCGACCACTTCGCCTGGGGAAACTGTGACGTGGCAGCTCGCAAGGCAATGTACTCCAATTCGCAGCGCTCTAGAGGATAATATGAATGGATGATGTGGGTATGGAAGAGTGTATACAGACAGTACTGTACCTTGAGGAAACGCAAACGCAGGATTCACACGCAATGATGGTGGAAAGTGCTTCAAGATGACCGTGGATGCGTCCGTCAGCGTTAGCCGCCACACGTAGTTGACCATGCCGCCTGACAACTGGATTGCAGTCGCCACGGTCGTGTTGCGAGCGCGGACGTAGCTGGAGTCGTTGGCGTATGCAAGGACGTCGGTCGCTTCGGCAAAGTTTGTCATGACGGTAGTTGTGAAGGAAGAAGGGAAAGGGAAAATGCCGCTACGCGCTTGACCTCACTACTCTCAGTACGGGTACAGTACCAACGGATGTTTCCGCGCATGTTCACCTGGCAGGTACCACTCACCAGATGTACGTCCGTTCAAATCCATCCATGATGCCATCATTCTGCGATGGCTACAAGAGTCATCATGCATGCCAAGGAGCGTAATCCAACGAAGTCTTCATGCGTCGGAAGGGGCACAGCCATCGATCGCGCAGGCATCGCAAAGGTGCGGCACAATCACGGATACCGTAACCGGATGCTGCAAAGTAACGGCTCCTTGAAACAAACATGTATGATTGACGGTGATCTTGAAGCATGCAACAGCCCGTAGGCGATAATGATCGCGTGACGGTACCCCAGAGCATTGAGACGATGCTCTTCTCGGTGGAAGTCACACAGAGCCTTCCGCTATCCCCTGACAAAGGAGGGAAGGCCGTACAACCACCATGCGCAGCATCATTGCCAGTGATGTACGAGTTCGTCATCTCGTTTGGCTTCCTCACGACGTGGACTGTACATCACCGATACTCGGAAGCTCGCGCGTTTCGCAAGGCGCTTCGCTCCATCGTGCACGACTCGTCTTCCCAATGCTGCAGTGGCGAGGCCGCGTTCTCGCGCGAGTTGGTCGCCGTCGTCGACACGGGGTTGCCATTATTGTCCCATCGGTTCTTCCATCTGTGGCAGTCCCGCGCCAACTTCATCAAGGCACGCGCCCAAGCATTGCAATCGTTTGTCGAGTCTCTACTGAACGCCCACGCGCGATGCATCATGGAATGCGCGCATGTTTCCCGTCAAAGTTGTTGCGACGTTGTTCGGCATCTTCACACGTTCCTATCCATGGACAAGGACCCGTCCATTCTGCAAAACATCGGTGGCTACCTCCAGCCACCTCCTGTACCCACCGCCATCCCCCCAGTCAGCATCGCTGTCGACTCCATCGCATCAGACTCGACGGAGGCCACTCAAGGCACTAGTGTCGTGTCCACCATACTCTAACGCGATCGATTCGTTTATAACATACTGCACTTCTTGCTCCATCAACCATATATTTCTTGATTTGTACGAGCATCTCCACTCGTAACCCCAATCTCCCACGCGATTACTACTATTTACTGTAATACTAATACTATTATTAATAATAGTACGGAGTAATATTACTTGAAGTAATACAGGTGGTTTCGTAATACTAGTAGCTATTATTAATAATACTTTGAAGCATTATGAATATTTACTCGAAGTACAAGTTAGTATATTGGTTCATTTAAAAAAATGCAACAGGATGATAAACATTTTCACTGTGTTCCTCATACTATTAATAGTACTTTTTACTACTATTGTGCTTTGCACCTTTTTTGGCAATTCCAGGGTTAAATTCATTGTTTAAAAATTTCTCAGACTTAAATAATGTCTAAAGTAACTTGAATAACGGTTGGGTGCGTTGTTTAAAGTTACTTCATCTAATGCGATGATTGGTTGGTTGAAGGTGGTTTTACTGGCACTTTCGTAAAACAAGTTGTTTGCCGTTTTCA
>NW_009798292.1:587316-588774 GCF_000520075.1 Aphanomyces astaci | reverse complement strand
GTTAGTTGGCCTGGTGCTGCAACTCGATTAGTTAGCAGCTGAAATAAAGTAAGGGTTGTTTTATTCTGCTGAAATGCAGAACTTGTGTTTAGCGTTGTTTTATCTTCAATAGGGCTTATATTATTTTAAACGTCTGGTTGTTTAACGCATTTAAACAACGGGCAAACTACATGAAAAGCACAATACTATACAGGACTACTATTTTAATAGTACTAATAAAATAATCGTACTATTAATAGTATATACTACTACTATATCTGATATTTGAAGTAGATTTATCCATGTACATAGATTTATGTGAAACCAAGCGGTACAGTACAGTAAAATGTACTACGTTTGTTTATAAACGGATACAGGAATACAATTGTACGTAAGTATGGGTGTAAATCTATCACTCATCATTTCCCCACAGATGTATGTGTAGAATGGACACAACACCGTCGTCACGTTACGACATGCGTAGCTGGTAGTCTCCGTTTTGCGTGATGTAGCGCACCCACGGCAGCGCCTGATACCCCGACTTTTCAATGATCTTGAGGTACCGAACTTGGATCCCCGACACGGTAAAGTACGGAATCTCAAACTTCACCTGGATCGGTGCCTTCCACTCGTCCGTTGCCGCCTACCACACACACACAGTTTAATTCATTCGTCCAGTACACTTTCATATATATATATATATATTATTATTGATAATAATATTAAAAACTAAACCAACTAAACCAACACTAGGCACAATAGGTCACAACAACTAACAGCTGTAAACACCAGAAAAAAGAAACGATACAAAACACACATTCCTACCGTAACAGTAAAGAAATAATAAATAGTAGAAAATAAAAATGATAGCACGACATATATAAATCATAATACATACCTCATAATACTATAGTACACATTCGTCGTCAGGGTGGTACCAATACCAAATACTCAAACATAAATGAGAATATCAAATCCCTCAATACCCACCCATATATATATACATATATATTATATAACAAATACTCAAACATAAATGAGAATATCAAATCCCTCAATACCCACCCATATATATATATAATATAACAAATACTCAAATGACAACGACGACGAATATCAAACCTCTCAACACCCACATATATATATATATATGTGAGTATTGAGGGGTAATATGTATATATATATACATACCGTGTTGGTGTTGGAGATGGACGGCAACCCGAAATGCGCACGCATGAGGTATTCGCGGCTGCCGTTGAACTGTTTGATGGTCCACACAATCGCATCTCTGTCGGGCACGTACGTGACGCTGCCGATGCTGCACTTGAACGACGGGCTGTCGACATCTGGCGGCACTGGGATGACAATCTCGACGTTGTTGGCGATACTGCGGCTCTTAAACTGCGACTTGGTCTTGACCATGTACTCGATGCGGCTGCGGGAATGGGGCTCCACAACCGCCTCGACCCAGATCAGCGG
>NW_009798292.1:573621-583893 GCF_000520075.1 Aphanomyces astaci | reverse complement strand
GTCCAGTACACTTTCATATATATATATATATATTATTATTGATAATAATATTAAAAACTAAACCAACTAAACCAACACTAGGCACAATAGGTCACAACAACTAACAGCTGTAAACACCAGAAAAAAGAAACGATACAAAACACACATTCCTACCGTAACAGTAAAGAAATAATAAATAGTAGAAAATAAAAATGATAGCACGACATATATAAATCATAATACATACCTCATAATACTATAGTACACATTCGTCGTCAGGGTGGTACCAATACCAAATACTCAAACATAAATGAGAATATCAAATCCCTCAATACCCACCCATATATATATACATATATATTATATAACAAATACTCAAACATAAATGAGAATATCAAATCCCTCAATACCCACCCATATATATATATAATATAACAAATACTCAAATGACAACGACGACGAATATCAAACCTCTCAACACCCACATATATATATATATATGTGAGTATTGAGGGGTAATATGTATATATATATACATACCGTGTTGGTGTTGGAGATGGACGGCAACCCGAAATGCGCACGCATGAGGTATTCGCGGCTGCCGTTGAACTGTTTGATGGTCCACACAATCGCATCTCTGTCGGGCACGTACGTGACGCTGCCGATGCTGCACTTGAACGACGGGCTGTCGACATCTGGCGGCACTGGGATGACAATCTCGACGTTGTTGGCGATACTGCGGCTCTTAAACTGCGACTTGGTCTTGACCATGTACTCGATGCGGCTGCGGGAATGGGGCTCCACAACCGCCTCGACCCAGATCAGCGGCTTGACGTGGGTTTGCAGGCGGTACGTCATCAGGTCGAACTCTCCGTCTGGTGGGATGAAGCTGATGGTGCGGTCGGTTTCAAAGCGCGCGAGCCGCACGCACTGGTGGAACTTGATGTCCTCCATCTCGACCGCCTTGCCCTTGGACGAAGTGCTCCGACCGGTGGCTTCGAATAGCATCTTGTCGTTGAGCCCGAGCTTGAGTTCGGGCATGCCGCTCAAGAATGACTTCATCTTGACGGCGCCGAGGATCTCGGAATGCAGAACTGTCCCGTTGGACGCGACGAGCAAGTTGAGCTTTTCCACAACGTCCAGAAAGATTTCGTTCTTGCGATGCTTGATCCCTTCCGATCGCCACGACACGGCGTTGGTCAATGCCGTCGGCGGGCGCGGCGCAGACTCCATGCGGTGGCCCTCCTGCGTGATGTACTCGCGCAAGATGCGCGCTTCAGTCGTCTGCGGATACCCGTGGTCGATGGTTTCGTCCAGAAGCTCAAAGATGATGACAAAGTTGTCGCGGATGCTTTCTTCCTCCAGCTCGCCAAAGTACTCTTGGAACACTTGGCAGATGCGGTTGAGGTACATGAGCATGAGCGCCACGTTCGAGTTGACTTTGGTCACGGTCATCAGGTACAGATTGTTGTACTGCAGCACACGGAGAAACACATGCCGGCATTAGATACATCGCGCAATCGACGTGATGTAGAGCAGCATGCACATGGTGAGAGAAGCCGCATGAGATCAAGCGATCAATACGTAGCAATGAGGATATCGCTAACGCACCTTGATGTACACGAACGTAACGCCGGACTCGTCGTTGGTGAACACGGGCCGCTGTTCGTTGTCGTCCTTTTCGGTCACATACTGCGTGAACTTTTCCGCGATGGACATGGGGATGTCGCCGCGGTAGTTGCGGCTGATGATGATCTTCCCCTTCAGGTCGGTGATAAATACTGCGCTGAGTACCATCGTCCTTTGTCGACCTAGGAAACCCGCATGAACATGAGTGCATGGCGGCGATCATGAACTTACCACGCTCGCACCGCAAAACACAGTCAGTATGAAAACAGTGCATGCCTCTATTCTTTTATCGGAACGCCGTATTGATTATTAGAGGTTACTATTTTAATTGGTAGAAATATATCCAATCCGACATCGCCATGGAACTGATTCAAAGTCGCAAAACATGGCCAAGGCAACACCGCCGAAGCGAAGGAACGGCCTGAAGAAGAAGGCTGCCGCTGCATCCAAAAAGGCAAAGAAATCCCAGACGCATGTGAAGGTGACGGGTCGACCTGCACGGGCGAGCAACAACGGCAGTGCTCGCACTCTGAACAAGGTCGAGAACGACGCTACGCTGCTGAAGCGACGGAAGTCCGTAGCAAAGCAGGCTGCATCCAAAAAGTCAAACAAGTCCCAGGCATATGTGAAGCTAAACGTCCAATCCGCACAGACACACAGCCTCAGTCGTCGAACCCGACGACACAAGGTCGAGAACGACTTGGCGCCGTCGACGCGAAGGTCCAACGCCGCTGCTGTTCCCTCCAAGGCATCCAAAACCAAGTCCAAGACGCATGTCAAGCTCCAGTTCCAACCTGCATGGACGAGTAGTAGCAGCAGTCCTCGCACTGTGGAAAACGCGAACAAGGGCGAGAACGACGTGCTGGAATGGGTGGGCGACGCTGTCCTCGACGAACTGGTCGGCCGGTCGCTGCTTCGGCATGTGCATAATATCTTCTCCGCGCCAACCACGATCCACACAGTCGACACACAAGCGAGTGACGTGTCCAACTTGGCGCTATTCCGCCAGCTACGTAATGCCCTCGTGACCAACGCCACCCTGAGCGCAGTGTACGACAAGCTGTTTCCAACCATCTTGGTCATCCATCCATCGTCATCGGTCAAGCAAAAGGCCGACGCAGTAGAAACCCTCGTCGGCCGCATCTCGACCCGACACAAATCCGCCAAGGACATCCATCAACTCGACACGATTCTGTCCATGATGCTCCAAGTCGAGTTCACGCATTGGGCCGTGGAACAAGAAGAAACGGCCCGCCAGTCGATCAACCAGTTTAGTCTGTTGGAATCGTGGCTCGACACGGACGACGACGAGGACGCTCTTGCCCTCGCCCCCGACCAATCAAATCACGCCACGTCATCACTGGGTGATCGATTGTTTCCAGCTTCGTCCCCAATCTCCCCCTCCTCCAGAGTCCCATATCCCCCGCCAAAGATCGCCTTCCATGCCTTTGCCGATCCCATGATATCTCCTCGAACTGATGATACATTGCCGTCGGTGGTTGACGTCGTCCGCGCGTGGGTACCGGCGCTGCAAACGTCATCGCATATCGTTCAATCGTCGCGAGTCATGTTTGAAGTGTTCAAGCTGTACGGTCTGTCGGTGCTAAAGGAGCGCATAAGCACATTCCTTGTCCAATCGACCAAGCCTATCTCGACACCATCGAGGAGCCCTGCCACACTCACGAGGGTCCGCCAACAGATCCTCAGCATCGAACGGCTAGCTCAGAGCGCGTCCGTACTCTCGATCGTGTCGACAGACCATCCCACCAAACTCCAAGCCAATACGCTGCGCGCCGCCGTCGGGTTTGCAAGCGCCACGAATCGACCTGACATCGTCGACGCCATCTGCTGTCTGCTAATGTACCTCCATCAAAGCCCCGAAAAGTGCCTCGCATGCGGCACCGCGGCACCCATGGACTTGGACGACCTCGCGCTCCATGAAGGGTCGACGTGCCCATACTCGTTGGCTGCGTTCATAGCGACGCAGTGGCACTCGCATCTGCCATCTGTGACATCGCTCGCCGATCTGCCGCGGACTGCCGCCGCCACCGTCGAGTTTCTCAAACGCCGACACATTCCGTGGGAAACCCAGGAAGACACTCTGCATACGTGGCTGCCTTCTCGATGGTGCGATCTGGACTTGCTAGCTGCACCCACGCTTGACAGTACACCCTCTCGCAAGCGAAAGCGAGTACATGACGGCGAGCGGCAGTCCCCAGGTAAGAAGAAGAACACTAGACGTCTGGCCTCGTCAATCATGTCTTGGGATGTCACACTAATTGAAGTCACACACGAATTTGATGTCGTGGATGATGGTGGTTTCCTGCAATCGGATTGGCTCAATCGTTTTCTGCCAATTCATTCTTGTGTACATCATTTGGTCGCGTCGATTCATATATATATGTCATTTCCGTTTAGACTAATATAAACAATATCTGAACTCAGTGTATAGATTCGACGTGCCGCAAGACATATAACCACTTTGCCTTGTTGAAGCGGTTCTGCCACCGCCGGTTTCTATTTAGCCTGGAGGCGTTGGTCATTGGATTTGCCCAGGTGAGGTGCAATATATTATTAATATATTATTCTGCGCGATGATATGTCACGGAGTATTTGATTGGCCACTGGATTCGAGTTCTGGTTTTTGATTGGTCGTATATCGATTGTCTGCCGAACTCGTACCCCACTATCAAACATGTTGTAGTGTTCACCCAAAATTTGGATTTTTGTGTGCTGATATTCGCCAAATCTATCGATCGATTCTTTGACTGTTGTATGGAAAATATCATCCTTCGTCACACTAATTTCAGGCACACACTAATATTCAATCATGTTGATTTGGTCGAATGTGAGTGGAGAATTTGATTGGCCACTTGATTCTTCATCTGGGTTTTGATTGGTCGTAAATCGATTGTCTGCCGACTTAGCTATTCTGTTCATTCGAATCGAATATCTTGTGAATAGTACGACACGGCGGCGTGCCGGCTGCACCTCCGCGAAGCCGCTGACGACCTCGAGCCGTGCATCGACGACCTGGGCGTGTGCAGTGTGTCGGATCAGTGCTTGTCCCTGGTGCTGAAGGACAGCTTTTATCGGCTGCTCATGCACGAGCTAGTGAATTTCCACCACCTCGATGCTAAAAGTACGTAAAAATATGCTATTCGACTTGTATATTTGTGTTCCTTGCAAAGCTAGTATAGTATTGAAAAATGAAGTCAATTATGTTGCAATCGGGACTTATCAGTCGATGCGTGCGTAGGCCATACAAAACCCAATGGGTTGCGCGTGATGCAAATTCGGCGGCCAAAGGGGTACGTGTGGCCCGAAGATACCTACACGAACGAAGCGGTTGCCATTGTCGACTAACTAGATAAGAAACAATAAAACACCAAATAGTGTGGATTCGATACGAATTTCCAGACCCCGTCGAATCAAATCACGAATCGACGCTATTGGTTAAAATCCATTTTTTGAGTGGATTTGATTGGCTCTTGCAGAAAGGAGGACACGTGTATTCAACCAATCAGAACTCGGGCGTGATTCAATATTGATGATATTTTGGAAGTTTATATGGTGCATCCATATATCTCCGTACAAAAGGCCGGTTGGTTTAAATTCTATTACTCGATCAATTTTTCACCAATCGAAAATCTGAACCGTAACTCCTGTTGGGCTTGTCAAGTTCTATCGTTATTACGGTATATTTTCCTAAATTATATCAATACAAAGTTGGAATAGCTGTCGAAAGTCAAGGCATTTATTTGTAGTCTTTAGGTGACTTGCACCATAGCGAATGCACAATATTGTGAATTCCGGTGAAACTTGCCGTTTTGGGGTGGTTTGACCCTTTGACGCGAAGAGCAATAAATCGACCTCACCATTTGATTCGCCAAAAAATACATTAATTCAGCCAATCAAACATTATTTCCCTGGGAAATGAGCCGCCGACACAGTTTACCACTGCCTATTCGTCTGTAGTACAGACGAATACGCAGTCCGATACTACAGACTCTGTAGTATCGGGTTCTCATGCAAGCATGTACTACGTGTCCACCTCATCCGGCGAATTCCCCCGATGAACATCGTCTACAAATATTTACAAAATCACGATGTTCATCGTGCCAAATCAAGGATTTGGTATAAGAATCACTACAAGTACGGAAAAGATGCAATGAAATAGGGTTCTTCAAAACTTTGATGGCATGAAGTAAATAGGGATAAAGGTAATGATAATATGAAGTAGGATGAAGTTTTAGGATGAAACCTAAAGTGGTGACCAAGCCTTACGTTGGCCCCTAGCGCCCAGGAGGCAGTCTGCGCAAGCGCGGCCGTACGCGAGCGCGGATCTAAGCTTCTCACTTCACCGAATGATCTATCTTTTCTTCTTGTTGGGCAGCGGCAGGTAGGCCGTAGGTCGTACTGCTCCCGGACGAGGCCTGTATGCAATGTTTATCCTAATTTACCCTCATCTCTACTAATTAGGATATGGCCTAATGTTATTGTTGGATGACGTTTGGATGACGTTTGTAAATAATTTCTACCAGTAGTAGTACACAAGCCTTGATGGAACCATTATTCCGGTTAACGATGTCAATCATACATTTTTTCCTCGATTTGATTAAACATCGTCAAGACATCATAAACTGGACACGATGAACATCGTGGGATTTGGTCAGACGTCCTGTGTCAACCTGTTGCACACACATACTGTACTTACTTACCTACTCGGAGTACTCCACTATCCTCGATACTCGAAACTAGGGGGGGGATAGCTCATTGTCAATGGAGGTTTATTAGAATTTTAACCGGAATAGCTCAGGTGGTAGACTTGCAGTTACTCAAAGGTCGTGGGTTCGATCCCCAGCTTCCCCGGATTATTTCCGCAAGGATTTATCCGTCCCTCCCCTGGGAAATCCGGATAACAAGGGCTGCGTACGAAGACGAGGACCGAACTTCGAAGAAGGTCGATCGAAGCACGAAGTATGAAGCGTTGAGCGAAGTATAAACCGAAGATTACACACCGCCCCTGGTCGAGCAGGCGCGTTACAATTGGCGAAGCGGTTCCAAAACATGTGGTTCTAGTGTCGGCCCTCGCGGAGGAATGTCTTAACAGACTGTAAAAATGATAATCCAAACTCAATTAACAGAAAACCTCGATACTCGAACCACATGTTGTAGAACCGCGCCTGCTCCAACAGGGGTGTGTGTAATCTTCGGTTTTTACTTCGCTCAACGCTTCATACCTCGTGCTACGACCGATCTTCTTCGAAGTTTGGTCCTATAGCCCTTGTTATCCGGATTCCCCAGGAGGGCGGATAATTCCTTGCGGGAAGTGGGGGAATGAACCGACGACCTTTGAGTTAAGAAACCGATGCTCTACCACTGTGCTATTTGCACTCCCCGGTTTCGGGGTTCCGAGGTTACAAGGGTACGGGCAAATGCCCACGAAGCGTACACTACACCATTTTGCAGTTAAGTTGGGCGAATACCCAATGTATTTGGCTGTACGCCTGATATATTTATTGGTGTGCCCGACATAATTAGCCATGCGCCCATTTAATTTGGCACCGAGGTCGTATGTCCGATATATTTGGCGGTGTGCCCGATATACATAATTTGCCGTGTGCCCAGTAATGTGACCATCTGCCCGATTAATTGTGTCGTGTGCCCGATCAAAATGGAATAACTCAAATAATTATACCCACTGTCAGTACTATTTAGAGGCTCTGAGAATTTCGGTGATCAAATCTATCATTCATTATTCAAGTCAAACACCTATTACATAGGAAAGTTACTGAATCGAAAAATTCGTGGAGCAAAATGAACAAGGGATCAACGATGGGTCCTGCACAAACTGATAAAGCTTCTCACAACCTTAAGAATCCATGTTTTTGCAGCCTCATCACACTCACCGGCGATGAGTACCGAGACTTCAAAAGTACGACAAGCTGGGCGGAAATTGCATTAAACAACTTACTCGACTTAGGGCCAGTCTGGTAACTTGAAATATTACAATATTCTGCCCCAAAACACCATTTTGGGGCCAAATTCAACAAATCTGATAAGAAGCGAAACTTGTCTTGCTTGAGAGTTTAAACCCAAATCCAATATTGGAGATTCGGTACGAATTTCCGGATCGCCGACCGAACCGGCACCAATCTCTCCGATTGGTCAATCCGCAATTACTTGTCTCTGATTGGCTACAATCCATTTCGATTTTCTACCGGAAAGGGCGAAGTAGATATTAGCCAATCGGATGTCTCGGCTCGGTTTGTGCTCGGTTGAACAAACCATGAAGAAATGGGAAATTTGAAGAAAATCGACAATACTACGTAGTAATTCTTAGTGGATTTACTCTTTGAGGAGGTCCAAAACGTCATACGACGTGTATTACAAAATTGACCTTTTACCTCCATTTTGAAAATGGCATTTTTCGTTTAACCCATTTGGCCAGAAAATGGAATACAGTAATAATATTGAAATGTAACGTGAAGTGCTATTTAAAGTACATATTATTGTGGGTTTTTCCACGATTTCTCTCAGCCTCCTGAGCCCCAAATCGGAAAAGCACCATCACAGAACTAACTCCTGAATATGAACACCTGTAGCATACAACACCGAAAGTTAAAACTAACGTAAAAAACCAGTTTAAGATAACCTTTTTGGAGGCGTTGGCGTAGAATGCACATAATTTTTGACTCGGTTATGATATTTCAGTTCTGAGAATAGATTCCGAATGCCAAGAGACGCACCGCTGCCACGGCACTATCGAATATCCGTTTCCATGTGTAGCATCACATGTAAATTCATTACTTTCTACGCAAATGTACTCACATCGTGAAGACCAATTTAGGATAACTATTTTTATCTTGCTTAATGTATGTGTCACTTGATTGAAATTCTGTGTTTAGGCTAACAGTAAGTAGTTACAACAGGTTGAATATCAATTTGGCAAGGCTATAATTTTGTAGAAAATATATTCTGTTGTGGAAATATGATGAGCGAGTTTCACATGCTGTTAATCTGGTCACCTGGACAGCCATCTTGGACAATGACTGCATCAAACATGCACGATGAGCAGGCTATCGGATCAGCACATATACCCACCACGGATGGCTCAAGAAATGGCAATTACGTTCGATTTACCACTGGCCGAGGCATGGCATGAAAATGAAAGGCAACGGCCCACACACAGTACACCATACCAACCCATGATCATGCTCATCGGCTCCTGTCACATGTATGGGCTCCACCTCTCCCGACTTACGCAGCTTCCGCTCGCCGGTACCTCCGCCGGCCAATTTATTTCCCAAGTATGGTGGGAAAACATGCAACTCCGCGCCGGCCAATACGGGCACATCACACCACGATGGCTGGGCCGTACTGCGCTATCCGCTCAACCCCTTCTGGCACAGCGCGAGATATGGCTCGCACAACAAATGGGCACGGACCAGTCGGCTACATACAACGGCCCCTGCGAGAGCTGCAGTACACGAAAGGACGACGTCTTGGCACCAGGTCACCGGTTCTGGTGGATCGATGCTATCCTACAAGGCCGCACCGACCAATGGTGGAGGACACTCGCAAACGAAATCACAACGACGGCTGCAATGGCCGGCCCGTATGCGTACTGGTGTATCTGCTACAAACACTCCACCGGTCACCGCACACGGGACGTATTAGGGGCCACGTGGAACCTTCAAATCCCGGCGGGACAACTACGAATGCGCCACCACTCCAGAATTACGTACTCATCGCCGACGAGGTGGGCTGGGATGACAAATACGAACAAGGTGGACATACACCTGGGGTACATTGTGTCACCGGACACCAACACCAGCACGCTACCGACACACTGGGCCCACGCGCTTCAGCACTGGGGCCAAATGAACGTGGCTCATGTATCCACCGCGCAACACTCTCCCCAGCCCCCCACCGGCGTACACTCATGCACTCCGCTGGGATGCCGATACCGACGGCGACCCAGAAGATCCGACGTGTACAGCTGGCTGCGAGCCAGTTTTCCCCTTATCTACCGGGCGCCGGCCGCATGGTAACGGCTTCCGACAAACGTAAACGACCAGTGTTTGGTGTATCCTTTTTGGCGCCGGAGTCAATTGCGAGTTTTGAAGCTCAGAGGTGTCGGATTGAAAATCCAAGATTGGTCCCAAAGAGCTGAGGATCAGGGCTATCGAAGTATTCAAGTTTCGGTTGAATCTAACATGTTATTTTACAAGTTTCAAAGCAATATATGTCAAACTTCATGGACCAGTCTAAGGTGTGATTTTTTCATTTGAAAACTGTATAAGGAATTGCATATTTATTTTGAGGATAGGTTACTAATTATGGCGAGGTAAATATTATATATGCGCAGGTTATAGAATCATAGGATTCCTTCCAGCTTCAACGGCACTTCCGATTTTTCAAGGAACGAACGACAAGAAGAAAACAAGCGCCAAACCAAATCAAGAGGTATTAGACAACGACTTCATTATCACCATTATCAATGGATCTAATCTGACCACTAGGCAAGGGCTTCAATCCATACGTTGCAGCGATGGCTGCCCACTTCAAGGCGACCTTTGACAAGGTAATGCGCTTGCCATTTTTGCCACGCTTTCCGCGTTTCTTCTGTAGGACCGCCTTTTGCATGGACGCAGCTTG
>NW_009798292.1:565141-571001 GCF_000520075.1 Aphanomyces astaci | reverse complement strand
TTGCTCCAATCCACGCCACGAGGTCTAGCTCGCACGTGTCAGGCAACGCCGTCGGTGGACCCATTCGTTTGCGTGTCTTGCCGGCCTTGGTTGCGCGGACGTTGTTCATGAGTGTATTGTAGGGGATTTGTGTGTCCCTAGCTACGTCAGTCCCCTTGGCCCCACCAATCACCAGAGCTACCGCCGGGTCCAGCTCTTGGCGCTTGTATCGTGCCATGTCGGCGCCAAATTCAAGATGCCAGTCAAGAAGTCATATAATCTTATGCAGGTTTTGCCGCCAATATTTCGAGCCAAATGATTGGCTATTGAAAATGCACCAAACACTGGTCCGTACACCAAAGACTGGTCGTTTACGTTATGACTAACAGCACCCTACAATGGGCCATCGCACTCTCCCTCACCCCACGCCTCGACAAAGACTTTCATCGCTGATGGTTTACTACCCATTGGACTACACTACACGCGTACTGGAACTACACATGCCACGAAAAATACCTAGCTACCGCACAGGACGGCGATACCGAACTAGCACAAGCGGTCAACACCGGCATCAAACAGCGCCGCCGGGCTCACGATGACACCCCGGCCGCCATTGGCACAAACCTACGCCAAGCGAAAGCCCGCCGGACCCTTAACATAGGCACATGGCTTGGCCAGCGGCACAAGACCTTCTCGGCAGCACCGCCGCACCACAAGTCCAACGAATCGCTACACGAAGGCGACGACGCAGACCACCGCGCCGGCCCCCGGACACAAGGAGTGCAAGGCACCGACAACTATAGCAACACGGACCAAACACGTCCCAATGCACACCGCACAATAAAGAAGGCCCGACAGACTGAGGCCGCTGCACGAACCACCCCGGTGTGAACGTGCACAAGCTCCATCCGCTAGATTAGTTCTAGTTCGCGGGCGCTGCTGCACATGCGCGCGCTCGGGCGATAGAGAGCTTGTAAACACCGCGTAATTTCAATTTCAATTTCACTATATCCCAGTCCTCGTCGAATTTCGTGACATTGTCGATGTCGTAGATGGCGTCGTCCTCGATCTGCTCGACGTCTTCTGGGGACCAGAACAGCATGATATGGGAGCGACGTGGTTCCAAAACGTCGGAAATCAACGCATCGGTGCGTAGCTTGATGAGCTGATCCGGCAGCACGGGAGGCGAGACTTGGTAGAGGCAGAGGTTTGCGCTGTCGCCCTCGGCCTTTTATTTCCAAAATCAGAGGAGTAGGGAAAAAGTAATTTTTATCACGAACTATTTAGTTATTTTAAATAACTAAATTATTCTATTTAAAAATAGAATAATTTATTCTGACTGGGTTAGGTGAGAGAATAAGTTATTTGCTGGAGACCAAGTCCTAATAAGTTTAGCGACGTGCCTCTAGAAATGAATCAATTATTCATTGTCACAAAATTATTCACATTACCATTCATTTCCTTGCAAAGCCCTGAACCAGTCATTAAAGTCTCGATAAACAGCTCAATATCAACACAATTCAAATTCTGATGTCCACGCACCATGACCGTCTCCACGGCGAGCCCCTTGCAGTGCTCTATTTCACACGCACCTCGCCAGGAAGTTCCATTTGGGTGTGCAAGTGCGGCAAACACCGGACTCAAAATGGAAGTGGCTACAGCAATTTGATGTCGCATATTGAACGCGAACACCCCGAGTTCGTTCACTACGACGCCTTGAACCCAGCTACGCAACAAAGTGTATTCGCGTTGCTCACCCCCAAGCCAGTGCAAGCAGTCTATGGCTGGCTGACATGGATTACGGCGTCTCTAATGCCGTTTTCATTCTGTGAGAACGACATGGCCCGGCGATTTACCACTATGGGGACCATCAGCGTGAAGACGCTCATGAAATGTATGCACGCCATGTGTCGCTGGATGGAAAGCAAGATATCCGAGACGCTGCCTGAGTCGTTTGCAATCATCTATGATGGATGGACCAGCGGCTCGACGCACTACGTCGCTATGTTCGCTACCTTTCCCAACGATTCCCATCGAGGGTACGAGAAGGTCCTCTTGGCAATGTCGCCAATGAACGAAGAGGACTCGCTGAGCGCAGCGGCTCATGTTCAGTACCTTGACTTTGTTTTGGGTGTGTACGGCAAGGACCGGCGAGAATGTGGTGGCGTTGATCGGCGACAACTGCTCGATAAACCGTGCCTTTTCTCGCCTTGCCGGTGTCCCTATGATTGGCTGCGTGTCCCACCGCTTCAACTTGTTCGTTGGCGATGTACTGGCGGAACACGAAGAGTTGCTCGTGGCCGTCAACGCAATCATGAAGAAACTGACCAACTTCATCCCTTCGGCCAAGCTCCGGCGACTTACCGACCTCCGACCCAAGCAGCGCAACCAGACACGTTGGAATTCCTCTGTGGCCATGTTGGATCGATATGTCAAGCTCACGCCCTTTCTTCCCCTGATGGGGGTAGAAGAGATCGACAATCTGCTCCTCAGTGTCCGTCAAGATCGTGACATCGATCTCCTTCTGGCCAAGTTGATCGACCTCAACTCAGTGACATTCAAGCTTCAAGATGAAGCCATCACGCTGGCTGACGTCCGTGGCCTGTTTGACGAGGTTCTATGCGAATTCCCAAACGCGAACGAGCGCCTCCGCCCCGGTGCAAGTATCATCCAACACTTCGAGACTGGGGTTGTGAAGGTGCTTATGCACATGTCGCCGTCGCTCACCGACCAAGAACGACTGTCCATCGCCAGGCTCGCTGTGACTGCTGGTATGCGAGACGACGATCGAATGTCGGATGCTGATTGCATGTCGATGGCGTCTCGTGCAAAGAAGCGGCGCAAGATGCAGCAGTCTTGCAGCGGGTTCATGGACTGCCGGTTCCTCCGACCGACCTCGACATGTGCGAGCGCCTGTTTTCAGTGACGAAATGGGCTTTGACGGACCGCCGTCAGAGTATGCTGCCGTCTAACTTCGAAGAACAAATGTTCCTTCATTGCAACGCCTTCCTTTGTGGTATCGACGACGTCAAGAGTGTAATGGAAGGAGTACAGGGGGCGACGGATTTTAAGGGACACTTGCTACTTCGAATTTGCCAATTCATCGGAAATGATTGGTTGAATAACTTCGAACTTCGAGAGAAATTGTGACCAACCAGATTGCAGACGCTTTACTTGTCACAATTTCAAAGACTGAAATATTTGAAGTTGACCAGACGGATCGAACAGGTATAAAGATAAGCGGTTGACGCGATAGCGCAGTGGTAAAACACGTTGTGTGTCTTGAGTGTTGCACTATCGTCGCCTTCAATCAGCTCTTCCTCCAGCCACAGATTGCGCAAGTGGCGCTTAAAAGGCGCCATGATCGCGACATCAAGTGGTTGAACAACGCTTGTGGCATTCGGGGGGATAGCAGCAACGACGCAGCCACATTCTTCGCTAGCGATCTTGAGGCCTTCCTTGCTGATGTGAGGGTCGAAGTTGTCGAGTAACAGAACCGAAGGCTCTCGGACTTGGGGCTTCAGCAGCTGCCTCAGGTAAAGAGCCCACACGCGTGCATCCATCCACGCCTTCTCTTGAACTGCATAAAAGTGCTCAATAGGAAAATCGTCGAACTCGCCTTGTTCGATAAGCCCACCGGAAATTCCACGCAGTATAAACAAGATTGGCAGCTTCTCTCTTTTGGCGCGCACAGAGAGGACCACCGTCATGCGGTAGGAGTGCTTGTCGCCACTTGAAATCTTGGATGAACCGCCGCGGGCAGCCCAGATGGCATGGGGCGGCATGTCGTAATGCATCTCTGTCTCATCAACATTGATGATGCTGTCGGGCGCAAAACCATCGAACACCTTGTAGTAGTCGTTTGAGAACTGGCGTCGTAACTCAGCGAGGTCGCCCTGGGTCAGCTTCGTCTTCGCAGGCTTCTGACGGGTGAAGCCGTGTCGGGCGCAGAACCGCTGGAGAAGCTTCAAGAGCGACTTGTAGCTCCTAGCGCATGCAGCGAGGTACTGGTCAAGCCAGTCTCGATAGTTGCACTTGAGAAAATTGATCAGATGGGTGCATGTCACTGCACGCACCTCACCTCTGAGCTTCGTCGTGTAGGCTTCAAGGGAAGCAGAGCCTGGGAGTTCTTCTAGTCTTCCGGTGCCGTCAAGATTGAATCGCTTCTTGTTGCCGTCGAAGCTATGGATCTTCGTCGTTTGCTGGGAGAGGTTGCTCTTGGGGATGCCGGTGCCCGCCGCCAGGTCACATACAACAAGTACGTATAATTTATTGCTCGACCACTGGAATAAGTAAAAAATAGTATTTTCCCTACCTGATGGACCATCATGCCCGTGATGAGCGAGATCACATACGTCGCGATCTCGATGACAACGAACGTCGTGTCGGCTGCGTCAAGATTGCTGTAGCACGTCGAGGCGAATGTGCCCAGCCAGGTCCTCGGGGTTTCGGGGTTAATCCCTAAACACCGAAACCCCGGTCACCGATCGCTTCAACCGGGATGCACATCGACCCGACTGTCCGGTACTCCACGTCGTCGTCATCAAGCTGCTCAACGGTCTCGACGGCGAACATAGTGGACCGCCCAGCAACCAGCTCGCTGATCTAGCAGCGGCGCTTAAACATGACGAACGTGATGTTGATCGCGTCGACGGCTGGCGACATCACATACGCGATGACCCACCACATGATCGCCGGCGCTTGCGCAGGGCGGCTTGCAATGGTGTACTCCATGACTTTGCGGCGACATGTTTTTAGGAGCGTCAGCAGGTACCCAAGATGCGTCCAGCAATTCGTCTTCTTGGGACACTTGGCGCCAGAGCTGCCCAAAAAATAACTTTTTTGCGAATATACTTATTTATTAACAAAAAAAGATTTTTCTACTATGTGCCAAGAAAGTAGATAACCTTGATTTCAAGAGCATGAAAATAGGTTATACTCAATGCTTACAGAAATGAAAAGTATTGAATTACAAAGGAATAATTCGTTGGTTGGCACTCCTACCTTCAGTTCCAATGGCGTGTGGCTATTCAAACGTTTGGATGGCCACACGCCATTGGAACTCAAGGTTGAGTGCTGACATTCATTATCTGTTTTGATGAACCAACCCAACCCCAACATCCTCCGTGGGCGCCAGCTGGCCGAGCTCTTCTTCACGTGCAATGCCCCTGGAAGTACTGACTGGACCTGTCGTTGTGGCGTACGTCGTGCTCAGACTGGAAGTGGATACTCGAACCTCGTCTCCCACATTACCTCGGAGCACCCAGAGAAGAACACATTTGACGCCATGAACGTGCGCGGCCATGGACACCAGAAGTTCCTTCTACAGAGCGCACGTATGTATAGCATTAGATATAGTATAGTCACAGTAGTCATGCATGTAGATGTAGATAACGCCAATCAATCAGTTTACAATTTCCTCTGCGTTATCAACTCCCTACAAAAACGCCTTGACAGTACTAATTGTATATTCGAGTGAGCGTTGAGAACAATAGAGAGCGTGCTAGGCAATTTGGCTTGGGGGATGCTACAAGTCGAATATTGTGAGGGGAAGGGGGGATACATAAGGGCTGATGAGGTGCAGGGGTTGCAGTCGCTACTATTGTGGCGATCTACATACACTATGAGCTAGTCATGACGTGAATGGTGGTTTTAACCTCGTAAGTGGTTATTGTGTGCTTTCACATGTAGTTAAGCCACAAGCAGAATCGTTGTGGAGGGGATATAAGGCCGTGGGGGGTTATAGACGATGTAGGGGTTGCAATCGAACAGCTGTAGCGATTTACATGCACTATGAGCTAGTCGCGCCTAGTGACTGAAATCTGTACTTTTAGGTGTGGATTCACCGCCACTCTGACCCAATTGCTAGCATTTACACGAA
>NW_009798292.1:562344-563717 GCF_000520075.1 Aphanomyces astaci | reverse complement strand
TTGAGTGCTGACATGCATTATCTGTTTTGATGAACCAACCCAACCCCAACATCCTCCGTGGGCGCCAGCTGGCCGAGCTCTTCTTCACGTGCAATGCCCCTGGAAGTACTGACTGGACCTGTCGTTGTGGCGTACGTCGTGCTCAGACTGGAAGTGGATACTCGAACCTCGTCTCCCACATTACCTCGGAGCACCCAGAGAAGAACACATTTGACGCCATGAACGTGCGCGGCCATGGACACCAGAAGTTCCTTCTACAGAGCGCACGTATGTATAGCATTAGATATAGTATAGTCACAGTAGTCATGCATGTAGATGTAGATAACGCCAATCAATCAGTTTACAATTTCCTCTGCGTTATCAACTCCCTACAAAAACGCCTTGACAGTACTAATTGTATATTCGAGTGAGCGTTGAGAACAATAGAGAGCGTGCTAGGCAATTTGGCTTGGGGGATGCTACAAGTCGAATATTGTGAGGGGAAGGGGGGATACATAAGGGCTGATGAGGTGCAGGGGTTGCAGTCGCTACTATTGTGGCGATCTACATACACTATGAGCTAGTCATGACGTGAATGGTGGTTTTAACCTCGTAAGTGGTTATTGTGTGCTTTCACATGTAGTTAAGCCACAAGCAGAATCGTTGTGGAGGGGATATAAGGCCGTGGGGGGTTATAGACGATGTAGGGGTTGCAATCGAACAGCTGTAGCGATTTACATGCACTATGAGCTAGTCGCGCCTAGTGACTGAAATCTGTACTTTTAGGTGTGGATTCACCGCCACTCTGACCCAATTGCTAGCATTTACACGAATAACTTGTCGTTGTGCTCCACACACAGCTGTACGTTTTTACTTCTTAACTTTCACGCAAAGTCACATTGCACACACTTAACGCATACTCGTAGGAATATCACAGGGCTACGTCAAATTGCTAGCTCAACTGCTGACATGGTTCAGGACTCTATAATGCTTGTCTTGCCTTACTAGCAGAAATGGATTGTCCGTCGGATGCGAGCAACAACGACGGGCAAATCCTCTACTATGCTGTATGAGATCCTCTCATTATCATTATATTAGTTGTGAATAAGGTATCTGCAAAGCAAGGCTAGTTACTTTAGTACTTCGAAGTACATCAGTCAGGCAACACGAGGCAACATGCTCATGTTCAACCCTCTCATCTTCCAGAAATACTGCGTTTTGTTTGAATAAATATTACTTGAAGTATATGTCATGGCCAACCACATATTTCAATGTCGTCATTCCTCAATTTGCTACCTCACACACACTGCTCAGTGGGTCCATGGGTATGTAAGTGATCGACCCCCTTGCGCATTCAGCCACCCGTTAGTACCGCAAGCAAGGTTCTTTCTATA
>NW_009798292.1:559015-560007 GCF_000520075.1 Aphanomyces astaci | reverse complement strand
TAGACGATGTAGGGGTTGCAATCGAACAGCTGTAGCGATTTACATGCACTATGAGCTAGTCGCGCCTAGTGACTGAAATCTGTACTTTTAGGTGTGGATTCACCGCCACTCTGACCCAATTGCTAGCATTTACACGAATAACTTGTCGTTGTGCTCCACACACAGCTGTACGTTTTTACTTCTTAACTTTCACGCAAAGTCACATTGCACACACTTAACGCATACTCGTAGGAATATCACAGGGCTACGTCAAATTGTTAGCTCAACTGCTGACATGGTTCAGGACTCTATAATGCTTGTCTTGCCTTACTAGCAGAAATGGATTGTCCGTCGGATGCGAGCAACAACGACGGGCAAATCCTCTACTATGCTGTATGAGATCCTCTCATTATCATTATATTAGTTGTGAATAAGGTATCTGCAAAGCAAGGCTAGTTACTTTAGTACTTCGAAGTACATCAGTCAGGCAACACGAGGCAACATGCTCATGTTCAACCCTCTCATCTTCCAGAAATACTGCGTTTTGTTTGAATAAATATTACTTGAAGTATATGTCATGGCCAACCACATATTTCAATGTCGTCATTCCTCAATTTGCTACCTCACACACACTGCTCAGTGGGTCCATGGGTATGTAAGTGATCGACCCCCTTGCGCATTCAGCCACCCGTTAGTACCGCAAGCAAGGTTCTTTCTATATCTAGGCAGTGCATAAATCACAACTATAGAATATGTCTTTTACAGAAGCAGCACGAAGTACGATATATGTGGAACTTTGGCGGCTTTTGGCGTAGGCTGGGTGTGTCGGTCTACGCCACAAGCCGGCAAAGTTGCTGTGAGAGTCTGATAGCATGCAGTACAGTTCACTACATCCTGATTCGCGTCCGCTTCATGCCATCAATCAGTGGTTGGTCATAGGGCCGTCGATAAGGTATTTCGTGATTTCCCCACCCTTCCTCCACATGTGAGTCCACATGTGAGTTAAATATATG
>NW_009798292.1:550946-558143 GCF_000520075.1 Aphanomyces astaci | reverse complement strand
ATACTGCTGGAGGTCGGCCCCAGTCTTGGGCTCGGGCAGTCGCTGTAGAGCTTCCACTCGAACTGGGTCATGCTTCACTCCAGCGCCGCTAATGATACGGCCACACCACGAAGAATTGTCACTTTTTTGGGTGTAGCTTCAGGCCACGTTTGGCGCAAACTTCAAGCACTTCAGCTAGGGTCAACAGCAGGCCAGATGGTGTCTTGTGATAGCCCAGGAGGTCGTCCAACCAGGTTAACAGGCACTTGTACAGCTGCTCAGCGAACATGGCTTGAACCGTAGCCTGGCAATAGGCCACACTATCGCTACCACCTTGCATCACCCGATAAGATGTGTAGACACCAGTGTCCGTAAGGAACGAGAACATCTCTTGGCAGCTTAGATCCAAGGAGAATTGCCAGTAGCCCTTGAAGAAGTCCAACATGAAAAAGCAGGTGGTCCACCACAACTTCCAACATGGGCATAGGCCAGGCAATCTGCTCCGTCTGGCTGTTGACTGGGCGTAGGTCCACCGTCATACGGAATTCGTCCTTGGTATGAGACTCGCGCACAATCAGAGGGGCACACGCCCATCGGCTGGCTGGGTTTCGATAGATGAAACCAGCCTTCTCCAGCTCTTCCACATGCTTCTGCATGAACTCACGCTGAGGGAGGGAATAGCGTCTAGCCTTGCAACGCACAGGCTTGGAGTTCTTTGTCGGATGCACCTTTAAAGGTGGCATGTCCACCGGTGGGTCGCGGCCAAGCGTAAGGCAGAAAACGTCCATATACTTGGCTAGGAGCTTGGATAGACCCAGGGCAAACTCAGCACCACAGCCAGCTACCAGAGCTTCTGCCACCCTGGCATCCAGCACCGCCTGAACCTTGGCTTGTTCTACAGCTGGATCGACCGGCGTCATATCGGGAAAACAGGCGGCCAGCTCCATGGGCACCAAAGCTTCTTCCTCTTCGGCTAGATCATCCACCAGCTCTTGTTGGTCGCCAGCATGACTGCCTTCACCACACCACTGGTAGACTCCACGTCTTCCATGTCGTATTCGCTGCACACCGCGTCAGCTTCACGTAGCATAGACTGCGGGTCGTAGCCTAGCTTGTGTATGATAGGACGGCTAAGCAGGATGTCACCCACACCAGCTGGCAGGTTACCGACAGAGAGCCAGCACTTGACGTTAGCCAATACCAGGGAGCCAACATCGGCCTCGAACTTGAGCGTCAGCTTGACTTCTTGGGCCACCGTATGGCCCACAAAACCTCAGACCACAACAGGTGTCGGCAGATCCGTCACGACCACGTCACGCCCGGCGTCCTTCAACATCTGGAGCGTCTTGGGAGGGATCACGCTCTGGTCCGCACCACTGTCGAACGAGGCATCCAGAGCTACAGCCTGGCTGGCTGTGCAGACCACACGCGCAGCACACAAGACGGCGGATTCTTCACTCGGCTCAACTGTCTTCACCTCTTTGGCAATGGTTATCGCCTTCTCCGTCTTGCCTTCGCCTCTGGCTTCGGCCCAGATGGCCTTGGCCCGATCCATCAACAGACGGGCTTCGCCATCGGCCACCTTGGGACACTTGAACACGTTGTGACCAGTGCTCAAACACTTGAAGCACTTCCCGTCCTTTAGGGACCCTATCCACGTTGACAACGGCCACCGTCTTGTCCCTGCCACCACGGCCTCTCCCACCTCTTCCGCCCTTGTCACCAGTCTTGTCAGGCGTAGGCCTAGGAGACAGAGGGGTAGCCTGTACCAATGGCTCGAATTCGCCGTAACGACGCATATATTCGGCGAGCCAGTTCTTGAACGCTCGGGCGTCCTTCTTGTAGCCACGGTTCTCATAAATCTTCATGAGCTCACGCACACGCTTCTGCACAGCAGGTGGCATGATAGCAGCCATCAGAAAATCCACCGTAAGCTTGGGCTCAGACTCAGCGAAACCTTCCAAGTTGAGACGAACCAGCGTAGCCTCGAAGCTAACCAGCTTTGAGACACGTGATTCGGATGACAGGATTGAGATGTCCATCCTGAGCTTCCCCATGGCTTGGTTGAGCTTGGTCATATCTACAGGATCTACAATGCGAGCTCCAAGGGAAAAGTCTCGCCAGTCTTCCTCGGTTAGCTCATGGCTTGGCTTGCCAATCTCCCAGAAGGCGATACACTCCACGGACAGCGGATCGATACAGCCGCTGAGAGGTATCTGGTAGACTTGCTATCCACCGGGTCGTTGGGCATTGGCGAGACGGATCTCACGGATGTAAGCCTCATACTGGTCCATGAACCGACGCTTCTGCACCTTTGTGCTTCCATTAAACGTCGGGGCCTTGGGCACCGCTTGGAATCCATAGACCATTTGTACACCCAGTGACGCAGGTACTTGCACCGAAAGTGGCGGTGGGGCAGCCGTAAAGACATGCCATCTGGCACTCGTACGGCATCGCATGTCTTCCAACGCTTCGGCTTGCATGACAGAGGACGCAGCAGCTGCTCGCAGTCCTTGGTCATGATGTTCGGTGGTCCGGCGTTGGGATTCCAACTGGGCCATCAGCTGGTTCTGCAGGTCACGCAGCAAAGCCAGCCAGCCATCAGCTTATGGTTGAGCTCCATCTGAGCATTGGCTTGCAATTATTGATGCTGGTGGAGCACCACTAGCTGTTCGTATGTGTGTTGGCTTTGAGCACCAACAGCTTGCTGCACCGTGTCCAGCCGGGATGACTGTGCATCCACGGCTTGGTCCATCTGCTGGACAGCAATATCAGGAGGGTAATGGGCATACGGCCTCCTGGGATCGGGTACGGGTCAGCACAAGGCCAGCCCCAGTGCGCGGCGACAAGGGAGTAGACGAAGCGTCTTCGTCCATGGTCACGGCAGGGAAAAAGCAAGAACGCGCCTCGTCGACTAAGGCAAGCGTAGGGAACTGGGGCACGAAGTGTGTCCGCAGGAGCAAATTCACTAAAGAATTCTTTGTTGTCACTCCCGTGAAGGATAGACAGGTAGATGGTAAATTCAGAAGTGATTATATGAAGTTAGGTTCGCTTTGTAGCTAGCTAAAGAAATGCGCTCACTATCTAAATGTAATCTACTTGGCTACGTCCGAATTCATATTGGTAAATATATGTTCGCAGATGTTCGGATGTGGCCCAAAAGGTGAAAACCTGATTTTTGGTCAGTATCAGGATGAAATATGGAATGAGCCAATCAAAATCCAGGATTTGGGGAAATTCATAGTTCTCAGATGTCGGAGAAACTTGAAGTCCCTTGTTCCTGGTTTTCGCCGGACAACAGGCGCGTACACGATGTCGGCGCCGAGCGTTTTCAATTTCCCCACCCCCTGGTTAAACGCATCGATATGCGCCTGGGAAAGGAGCTTGTTTTTGGTTTTGTCATGTGCTTCTTTGGAAATCGCCACCCGAATGTTCTTGAACGACGTCAGGGCGTTGTACATTTGCGAGTACTTGGGCACGGGGGCGTCCTTGGAGGCGGGGTCAGTCGGGTCGAAGCAACAGGAATCATGTTGGCCGCCACCGTCGAGCCCGAGCCAGACGACGAACCGGTTGTGCGCGCGGTCAGCACGTACGGATTCTTGGTGATACCACCGCGAGCACTACGAGGCGAATTCGTATGAAACATCGTCAGCAATAGAGGGTGGTACCTCCAATCGACCGACTCCGTGAGGGTGCGCCAGTTGGCCCACTCAACCATATTGGCATGCCCGAGGACAATCGCCCCGGCCGCGCGGAGTTTCTGGACGAGGAAGGCGTCGCGGGGGGCGATGTTCCCCTCCATCGCAAATGACCCGGCGCACGCGGTTAAGCCGTCGTCCGTGGTCGCGATGTTGTCCTTGATGAGGATGGGGATGCCGTGGAGCAGGCCGCTGCGGGTGCCATTGCGGTCTTGGGCGATGGCCTGGGCCAACGCGGTGGGGCTCGTCTCGATCACAGCGTTGAGTTGTGGGCCGTTGTGGTTGAGTTGATCAATCACGTCCAAATAATGCTGGGCATGATTGGCACCAGTTAGTACTTCACCGATGAACTTCTAAAACCCAAACCAACCTGAACGATTTCCTCGGCACTGAGCTGCTTGCTGACGATAGCGTCTTGCAGCTTGTCGATGGTCGTTTCAGTGTAGTTGAACGTGTCAAACCCACACGACACTGCGGCTTGAACCGCTGACGCTAGTACAAAGGAGAGCACGATCCGCATGGTTGAATTGCAGGCGAAATTGAAATTAATAATGTTGTGGTAGCCTTGTACACCACCAGTACAGTGTATCAACATACAGAACCGAAGGTTTGTTCTTGGCAACCTGACCTAATCGAGCTGTAAATTATGGAGACCTGGTTTGGTTTTGCTGTAAACGTCCGAAATGATCAGAAATGGTATATGATACGCTTTCCAGATGACTTGAAGTTCTGCCTGGAATGGTACGAATGGGAATAATTCACTGAGAGCAACAGTTCCTCTTATGCTGACGTGACGATTTTTCCCTTCAAAAACGCCAAAAGCCATGAAACCTCGGACCCCTTGTGTTGCTATTCCCGGGGTTGGCATCACCACTAGCGTTAGCTGGAATATGTTGTTTTGGTTAAACTGCATTTTACTACTACGTAGTATGTACTCAAGGGGGACTACTGTAGGAAGTACTAAACTACTGCACGCACTGAGAATATGAAATAATAGTACTACTGTACCTGTACTACGTACTGCTACGTACACTGCAGTACTAGTAGTAAAGTACCAGTGGTACTGTACAGTATCGCTTAACAAGGAAATTCGGAGCGAATTAAGCCTTGAGCAGTTTTTGACCCCATTACCCAATAGTTATCGTGTTTTACAGTACTCCAGATTCACCTACTACAGTAGTACATGCAACTACGTCGATAATTTTGACCACGACATAGTGAACACCCACATGCAACTACGTCGGAGATTACGTCGCTTTGACAAACTCCCACACTTGGAAGAAATGTTCTTCCATATCAACAAGATGCCATGGACAATACAGTGAAACGCACGATGTGATGATGGACGACTTAATTGTCGGGCAAAAACTGGGGTGTCACACGCGCTTTCGTGGCTTGTTCAAACACGTAGCCATATTGCAGGAGTTTTTCTTCGTGGTACTTGGGCGTGACAAAGGACACGCCGAACGGCACCGAGTGGTTGTACCCCAAGGGTACCGAGAGGATGGGCCACCCCGCAATCGAAGGGTATCCGGGGAACCACGACTCGGTGAGCGCAAAGATCACGTCGGCTTGTGTGTCCTTGATGTACTTTTCAATGCCGTTGGTCACGGCAAAGTCTTGGCACAAGGCTAGCGCATCCAGGTAGACTTTGCTGGTTTGGTTTGGGCCGTTGAGCGACAGCAAAAGCAACGACTACAAGTTGGTTCGAATGAAAAGTCGCCATGATGCGAAGACAAGAGAGGTCTTACTTGATCGAGCACGTTGAGCTCCGTGTCGGGGTGCGCAGCATTGTAGTCGGTAATGTCCTGGAGGGTTTTCATAGGCGTCACGCCCTCTTTCCACGTCAACGTGCTTAAGTACGCTTCGACATCGACTTTGAATTCGGTCGTGAACGCGACATACTGTATCACCACACACAATATGAGCACACGACACATGCACCAATAATCCAAAACATAATACAAGAACTCGTACTTGGCATTCGGACTCCGAGATGGCGGCGGCATTGGGGTACGGCGCGTACACGATGTCGGCGCCGAGCGTTTTCAATTTCTCCACCCCCTGGTTAAACGCATCGATATGCGCCTGGGAAAGGAGCTTGTTTTTGGTTATGTCATGTGCTTCTTTGGAAATCGCCACGCGAATCTTCTTGAACGACGTCAGTGCGTTGTACGTTTGCGAGTACTCGGGCACGGGGGCGTCCTTGGAGGCGGGGTCAGTCGGGTCGAAGCCGGCAATGGCTTCCAACACACGGGCCACGTCCGCCACGGTGCGGCCCATGGGGCTAGGATATTAACATCAAGAAACGTTGTTGGGTGGGGTGCCGTACCCTGGAGAGTCTTGGCGCGCCGAGAAAGGAATCACACCCGTGCGACTTACAAGGCCCACCGTTGGCTTCAACCCGACGACGGACTGAAACGATGCCGGGCCGACAATGCTGCCATCTACACCGAAGACAAAGCCACATTGGACCCAACCAACCACTCCATAAGCGTATCTACCACAAACCACAAACCTGTCTCCGTGCCAATCGCAACAGGAATCATGTTGGCCGCCACCGTCGAGCCCGAGCCAGACGACGAACCTGATGTGCGCGCGGTCAGCACGTACGGATTCTTGGTGATACCACCGCGAGCACTACGAGGCGAATTCGTATGAAACATCGTCAGCAATGGAGGGTGGTACCTCCAATCGACCGACTCCGTGAGGGTGCGCCAGTTGGCCCACTCAACCATATTGGCATGCCCGAGGACAATCGCCCCGGCCGCGCGGAGTTTCTGGACGAGGAAGGCGTCGCGGGGGGCGATGTTCCCCTCCATCGCAAATGACCCGGCGCACGCGGTTAAGCCGTCGTCCGTGGTCGCGATGTTGTCCTTGATGAGGATGGGGATGCCGTGGAGCAGGCCGCTGCGGGTGCCATTGCGGTCTTGGGCGATGGCCTGGGCCAACGCGGTGGGGCTCGTCTCGATCACAGCGTTGAGTTGTGGGCCGTTGTGGTTGAGTTGATCAATCACGTCCAAATAATGCTGGGCATGATTGGCACCAGTTAGTACTTCACCGATGAACTTCTAAAACCCAAACCAACCTGAACGATTTCCTCGGCACTGAGCTGCTTGCTGACGATAGCGTCTTGCAGCTTGTCGATGGTCGTTTCAGTGTAGTTGAACGTGTCAAACCCACACGACACTGCGGCTTGAACCGCTGACGCTAGTACAAAGGAGAGCACGATCCGCATGGTTGAATTGCCGGCGAAATTGAAAAATGATGACAATAATGTAGTAATGCCTGGCAAGAGCAGTATTAACAGCAGGATTTGGGCAGAGGCAGGAGTGTACAGCGCCGCAAGGTGTGTTCATGACAATCGAGCCCTAAATTATGGCTAGATGGGCTTGGTTTGTGCATTACAGCCAAAAATGAGCAGAAATGGAATCTGATGCACTTCCAGGTGGCTTGAAGTACACATAACCGGGGGAAATACGGCCATGGTCACGACTCATAATGTACTAGTATGGGATGA
>NW_009798292.1:544796-550846 GCF_000520075.1 Aphanomyces astaci | reverse complement strand
CTACCACAAACCTGTCTCCGTGCCAATCGCAACAGGAATCATGTTGGCCGCCACCGTCGAGCCCGAGCCAGACGACGAACCGGTTGTGCGCGCGGTCAGCACGTACGGATTCTTGGTGATACCACCGCGAGCACTACGAGGCGAATTCGTATGAAACATCGTCAGCAATGGAGGGTGGTACCTCCAATCGACCGACTCCGTGAGGGTGCGCCAGTTGGCCCACTCAACCATATTGGCATGCCCGAGGACAATCGCCCCGGCCGCGCGGAGTTTCTGGACGAGGAAGGCGTCGCGGGGGGCGATGTTCCCCTCCATCGCAAATGACCCGGCGCACGCGGTTAAGCCGTCGTCCGTGGTCGCGATGTTGTCCTTGATGAGGATGGGGATGCCGTGGAGCAGGCCGCTGCGGGTGCCATTGCGGTCTTGGGCGATGGCCTGGGCCAACGCGGTGGGGCTCGTCTCGATCACAGCGTTGAGTTGTGGGCCGTTGTGGTTGAGTTGATCAATCACGTCCAAATAATGCTGGGCATGATTGGCACCAGTTAGTACTTCACCGATGAACTTCTAAAACCCAAACCAACCTGAACGATTTCCTCGGCACTGAGCTGCTTGCTGACGATAGCGTCTTGCAGCTTGTCGATGGTCGTTTCAGTGTAGTTGAACGTGTCAAACCCACACGACACTGCGGCTTGAACCGCTGACGCTAGTACAAAGGAGAGCACGATCCGCATGGTTGAATTGCCGGCGAAATTGAAAAATGATGACAATAATGTAGTAATGCCTGGCAAGAGCAGTATTAACAGCAGGATTTGGGCAGAGGCAGGAGTGTACAGCGCCGCAAGGTGTGTTCATGACAATCGAGCCCTAAATTATGGCTAGATGGGCTTGGTTTGTGCATTACAGCCAAAAATGAGCAGAAATGGAATCTGATGCACTTCCAGGTGGCTTGAAGTACACATAACCGGGGGAAATACGGCCATGGTCACGACTCATAATGTACTAGTATGGGATGAGTATGGGAAAAGAATCCGATGAGAATGCATAATAATATTCATGCGTATTTGTAATTGGTCAATATATATTATCAGTCAACCACTACAACCGCCGCAAATGGTCCAAATGGATATACCGGTAAGGGTATTTCCCACGATCGTCCAACAATGCCCGAAATATATCACGTCCAAACGGGGTATTTGGGAAATATGTTTATTCCAATTCAAACTTGTTTTCATTCGCTAAAAGCACTGGAGTAAAACGAACTTGGCTACTTAAAACGCATGGCGTCTTATTTATAATCATGCCTTGTAGCAAATGTCAGCGAATACGATATTCCTTGCACATTTTAAGCAGGTCAACTGGCGATGGCGGCGCCAAGAACCGCTGGCGTGCTGAACAAGACACATGGGCGCAGCAATGAGTTTGGTCATAATGCTTTGATGAGAGCATAGTGCTCATGTGTGTCATAACGTTAGCTGTGCTACCTACAACCGTCGATCTGCCGCGGACCCGCTGCCGGTCCTCCACTAATCCTGTGCATCGACCGATGAGGTAAGTCTACAGTGTCGTGTTGGTCAAACTACTAACTCTGTAGCTCATGAAACATCGGTATGCGGTAGAAGCGTGACAAGAACGATGGTCGCAATAGTAATATGTTCACGAACAAGACGTTGTGGCGTAATGGAATCGCGCCTGCTTACAGGAGACTTGGGTTCGATTCCCAGCGTCTTGTACAGCACGCCAGCGGTTCCTGGCGCCGCCATCGGCAGTTGACTTGCTAAAATGTGCAAGGAATAAGACGCCATGCGTTTTAAGTAGCCAAGTTCGTTTTACTCCAGTGCTTTTAGCCAATGAAAACAAGTTGGACGAATTGGAATACAAATATTTCCCAAATACCCGTCGTGACAAAATTTCGGACATTGTTGGACGATCCTGGGAAATACCCATGGATATAATACGAACACATGGATGAACTGATGCTGTCAGGGAATTACTGTGGTAAGAACGTTAGTAACGATGAATTTGATGGACAAGATTGTTATTTTCAAAATGGTAAAAAAACTAAATGATGGAAAATGAAAGTAGGGTGTTTCCTCACACTTCAAATGTTTACTGAAATCAAATGAAAGTGGGGCAAACAACTGGTTCCGCTAAACTAAGCTACGCTAAGAATACTCGAATTTGCGGTTATTGGGTAGAGCTTTCTTCTACAACTATATACCTGTATATTTTTCCATGTTTCATTTCGTCATGAGGTATGTATGCCAAAAAGCTAAGAGGTCAAAATGAGGGCAAGAATTGATCGTTTAACGTTCCGTTACTGTAATTGTCGCGTATAACTTGCCTGGTGCACGTGGTACTCCAGTACAGTACCATTCTCGAATCATCAGGCCACGACTCGGCGCAAGCCAAGGAGTATAGCACCAGGTATTCTAAATACATGTATGACCACAAGCGTGTAGTTACCAGTCTCGGCAACAGTCACACTGTTGCCGAGGCCATCGAACGATTCGTCTATGGTACTGTCAAGAAGCGCCGTCGCGACACTGTCGTACTGCTTCTGATTGAGATCATCGAGCCCTTGGATATCCCATCCGAGCAGGTTAACTTATATCTTCATTTGAATGATATCATCACCTGAATCTTATTCGGGCAACTAGGATTTGAAATTTGGATATGTACTTGTATTGAGAATTATGATATCCGTTTTAATAAAGGTGATGAGTTAAACTACAAGTCGCTTGGGACTAAAGGACCTAATTACCTTATAACGTCAATTCGGATAAACGTAGGATGATTTTGGTGTCAGGACTGAATTTAACAACAATAAAACTCATTTTTCGCGGTACTAACTTGTAAAGTAGTTGCATGTACAATGTCAGTGGCCGTTCGACAATCGTTAGCAGGTTTGTTTGAGCGATTGATTCAATCAAAAGCTGACAGTGGCATACCGGTACCAGTAATACTTGCAATTCAGCTTGGTGCAGTCCAGTGAATGCTCGCTTTCAAAATACATGCACACATCATTACACGATTACTCTACAACATCCGTGACTCGGACTCGACCGAGTTTTAACCCTTGCGGCTCTTGACGGCAGGGCACCCGCCAGTCGCGGGATCCAACTTGCCATTGCCCCCTGCGATACGGTAGCACTTGGTCGACGGGAAGATGGACATGATGCTGGACGTGACCGAGAAACACAAGCACGAGACAAACAGTACGATCAACACGATGCCGGCCAGCGGGCTCTTGCCGCCCTTCTTCTTGAGCTCTTGCATTTCAGCACGCTGGGGAGGCAGCATCCACAGCCACGTGAGCGCAAACAACTTGCTCCCGTATGAGATAAAGTACGAGTACGTGACGTCCCACCGCACTTCGGTCGTGTCGGTCATGAGGTCGTTCTGCGACAGCAAAAAGTACGAGTCAATGTACTTGTAGATCACAGATGCAAACGGAGACGCCAAGTTGGACACGGTCGTGACCAAGCCGTACGTGGCGCCTTCGTTGCCGACATCGGCGATCTCCACGGCGCAGTACGTGGCCACGATGAAGCGCACGCCACCGGGCACGTTGTCCGCCAGCGCCACGCCCGTGAAGAACCACTGGTTGCGAATAACGTCCCAGATGGTCACAAAGATGACAAACCCGTCCACGAGAATCACACCGAGGGAGCTGATGGCGATGGTCCACCGCCAGTTCCAGTGCAATCCCCACTTGGCCACGGACACGAGGATGCCCGAAAAGATGGCGTTGCCGATGATCGACGACAGCGAGTCGTTCAACGGCTCGACCTCGGCCCAGATGCTTGACATGGGGCTGCCGGCCGTGGACCCGATGTTCTGAAACATGTTGTTGATGAACCGGAACGCGCAAATCTGCCACATCACACGCTTCTGGAGCAGCTCCCAAAAGTTGCCGGCCCACTCACTGATGGGCACGCCCGGGGTCTTGGTCTCTTGGACGATGAAGATGGTCGACAGCACCACAATCACGCACGGAATCAAGCAGATGCCGTACGGAATGTTGGGCGCCATCGAGAACGAGAACGACCCGTTGTAGTTGGCTCCGTTCAAGCCAAAACCTGTCACAACCAGCGCAATGATACTGGCGAGCGTGCGCACGACGTAAATGGCCGTTTGCACTCGGCCTCGGATGGCCATGGGCTCGCGCTGAGCATATTGCACCACCATCGCGTCGGACGCGCACGCCGCCGTGACGTACCCCAATGACACAAACATGGACAGGATGATGAACAAGCCGCCGTTGTCCGGGGCGTTGACGTTGAACAAGTCCAGGTCTTTGGTCGTCGCGTTCGAGTACGGCTTGGAGCACGCCTTGGACCCTATCGCAGACGCCTTCTCGCGGTTGCAGTACGGGTCGCCCAACGACGAAAACGTCATGATCGCCAGACAGATCATCGTGGCCGTCCACCCGATCAGCATCCACGACTTGCGGCGGTAGCCCAGGATGGGGAAGCAGTCCGAGAACATGCCCATAAACACCTTGAACGACCACCCCAACGTCACTAGCGTCGAGTACGACGCGGTCTGGTAGCCTTCCAATTGCAAGTACACGTTGAAGATGGGGTAGTTGAGCGCGGGGATCATGCCGTAGATGACACCGATGGCAGCGTACTGGGTGAAGAGACCGAAGGCTTCGCGGGAGAAGAGGTTGAGGGCCCCGCCTTCGACGAGCGCGCCATCTTCCAACTCACCAGGCGTCTTGACCGCATCGTAGTCCTTGTCAGCTGCGTCTTTCGTGGCCGACTGGATGTACGACACACGCTCTTGCAGGTCTTGATCGCGACCAGGGTTTTGCATTGTCTTGAGGAGGCAAAAGGCACAATGACAGATATATATGTGCAACAACCAACTCGACGCTGGTGCCGGGGTACAGAGTGAGTGTAGACGTAGCACTGTGGTTGGATGGCTGTAACGGTGTCGCAAAAGTTGAAGTTTGCTCAACATGTGGAAATGACAGAATGGGGGCAACGAAGAACAGACGACTTGGTGCTGCAAGCAGCCATCACAGTCACAAGTGTGCCGTGGTCACGTCGTTTCCCAGCGTCGAGAAGCCTCGGTCATGGGACGCCTAGGGTTGTTTGAGCAATCTTCCGTGGAAAGCAGCGGTGACGCTAGAACTATACAGTACAGTTGTCTTTTGCATTCCACCAACTAATTGTTGAAGGAATACAAGGTGAAATACGATTGGTCGCGGCCCGTGACCGCCACGTTTTAACGTTTGCAACCGAATCTTCAAGGTGACAAAATGGGCAAACTGGATGAAATTCCGACGACCTGATTCGTCCGTTTCCTTTGTCAATGGAAAGGCAGTCGCGGGGGCTGCGTGAAGGCGTTTGTCGAATGGACGAAGAAGAGCCGTCGTGTGTGAGAATACAGTATACATACATACTGATGATGCATGCTTGAAATTGACTTCCACACACCTCCAGACTTTGGTGTCCTTGAAATTGCCTTCCAAATCTCCAGATTTAACGTTGCACAAGTTTTCCCCTTTATAAATGCCATCCACAATTACGAGGAGAGCTGTGTTTGCATCTGGTCGAACTGTCTCAGTGTTAGCAACCGTCGATGTGGATTGCGAGGTGTACCATACTAAGTTACAGACAGCTGTACTGCCGTAGTACAGATGATCAGCATCACAATTTACTCCGGGAGTACTAGTATTGGTTTACGGAAGCAGGGAGAAATTGGACATGCCATAGGATATCTACCTCAGCATAGAATACTGTAACACCGGGGGATGTACTCACGGGGTGTTGTTGGTGGGGACCTAATGAGATAGAATATCACAGTTTTGTTGGGATAGAAATATCGACAATCCGTCTAACGTTAGGATTGGCTAGAACTAACCGAATCACAGATTTGATGGGGAAATTCACGTGGTATCGCAATACAATCACAATCAATTCTACAGTACATGAATCACTTCATGGTCTGAACTGACAGTGAACTTTCCAGAGTGGGTTACTTTACCGTTCCACTATAGTATTATTACTCAAGAGTACGTTCCCATCATGGACGTTTCGTGG
>NW_009798292.1:514891-518356 GCF_000520075.1 Aphanomyces astaci | reverse complement strand
CTTCTTCTTGCTTGTGGACGATCCATCGTCATCCCCGTCAACACTCTTGCGCTTCGCCGCTCGCTGCATCGCTTCGTCCCGAATCAACGCCGTAGCGCTCGCTTTCTTCTCCTTGCCAGCTGCCTCGGCCACATGCTGCTCTTCCTTGACAGCCTTGTTGTCGTCCATCAGCGCGAGCAATTCGTCCAGCAGGACTGTCTTCTCCGTTTCCTTTTGGGTCCCCCCAGACATGAACTTGGACTTCGCTTGAAACTGACGATGATTCTCGAGGAGCAATTGGAACCGTTGCGAGGCCTTCTTCCCATTTAGCGACTTGCGGCCAAACCCATCGATGCGCATGCAGCCGGCTGCGGTGTCGTTCCACGCCATCATCTTGTTCTTTAACGCTAAGAACGGACGTTCAATGTTTGTCTGAATTAGAAGGAGGAGGTCATCGTCTTCAGACCACCACGTCTTTGCGTTTGCAGTAGGTGGGCTGCGCATTGTGCGTTCTTCGGGAGAGAGGTCAGCAAGGACTACGTCGTTGCTGCCTGGCTCGTCTTCGTGCGCCTGGTCTGTAGCACGGCGTGCAGTTGATTTCACACGCTTACTGGATTGCGGGCGCATGTTTCGCGTGTTGGCGCGTGTCGTTGAAGCATCGTCGCTCATAATGGCGACTGTTCACGGAGAAGTCGTTGAATCCTCAAACTTGGGTGGTTTTGAGGAATCCTTTACTAGTTTCCGGAGGTTTGCCCAACTTTATTCATCTCAGCAGGTTTTTTTGAGGATAAGGATAAATATTTCGCCCCGAAATCTCGCTATTTACTAATATGAATTCGGACGTAGCCAAGTAGATTACATTTAGCTAGTGAGCGCATTTCTTTAGCTAGCTAAAAAGCGAACCTAACTTCATATAATCACTTCTGAATTTACCATCTACCTGTGTATCCTTCACGGGAGTAGTACCTGTCTATCCTTCACGGGAGTGACAAAAAACAGCGCCGTATCCCAATGCCGCCGCCATCTCGGAGTCCAAATGCGAAGTACGAGTCGTTGATATTATGTTTTGGATTGTTTGTGCAGGTGTAGTGTGCTCATATTGTGTGGTGGTGGTATAATAGTTTGTCGCGCTCACGACTGAATTCAAAGTCGATGTCGAAGCGTACTTAAGCACGTTGACGTGGAAAGAGGGCGTGACGCCTATGAAAACCCTCCAGGACATTACCGATTACAACGCTGCGCACCCCAACACGGAGCTCAACGTGCTCGATCAAGTAAGACCTCTCTTGTCTTCGCATCACGGCGACTTTTCATTCGAACCAACTTGTAGTCGTTGCTGTTGCTGTCGCTCAACGGCCCAAACCAAAGCAGCAGCGTCTACCTGGATGCGCTGGCCGTATGCCAAGACTTGGCCGTGACCAACGGTATTGAAAAGTACATCAAGGACACATAAGCTGAGGTGATCTTCGCGCTCACCCTTACGTGGTCTCAGGGACGCAACTCCCCCGGATACCCTTCGATTGCGGGGTGGCCCATCCTCTCTATACCCTTGGGGTACAACCACTCGGTGCCGTTCGGCGTGTCCTTTGTCACGCCCAAGTACCACGAAGAAAAACTCCTGCAATATGGCTACGTGTTTGAACAAGCCACGAAAGCGCGTGTGGCACCCCAGTTTTTACCAGACAATTAAGTCGTCCATCATCATATCATGCGTTTCACTGCTTTGTTCATGGCGGCTTGTTGATATGGATGGACAGTTCTTCCAAGACGTATGGCGATTGATTATTCTTCATGCTGTTCCCGTGGCAGGAGTACTCCTGCCTTGAAATTGCAGAAACATGATATGAAGACGACGTTGCCAACCAGAATGCCTGGTCATACTGTACCACTCTGGACTGCAATAGTTGTTTTCAACGTTGTGTGATTTGTCTAACGTTATTGATTAGCCGACGATTGCAAATTCTCCATATTAATACCGTGCCAGTAATCTCCGCTTTGATTGGTTATTTAAATCAAGACTTAATATAAATAATACTCTGGAGTATAATTCATTCACAATACTATTAATATGTATTAATAGCACAGTAATATGGACCAATTTTTTACGAGACTCACTATTAAGCGTGGACGGGAATGTTCGCTTTTTGAAGTATCCACGCAAATACGACTCCTGATTGGCTAAAACGTGAATTTTTCCGGATAACACAACGTCAAAAGCAGGGACGCCTGAGTTGAAGCAGGGATGATTCATCCCTGCTTTTGAGTGTCCGTTCCTGCTTTTGCACGTTTTCGATAGAAATTAAGAAATATTTTTGATATATTTTCAGAATCCTCGAAAATAGTTCGGATAACATCCCTGCCTTAAAGCGTGGATGGTTTTTCACAGACCAGCCCCTAATATACCCAAAGTAGAAAAAGAGGTCGTGAAAAAACGAGGTTATCTAGGATTCCAAAAATACCACTATCATGAAGTATGCTCAAATGAAGGGAGCTCAAGTAGGCTTGATAAATTACCTTTTTACCCTCTTGCAAAGGGTAAAAGTAACGGGTACAGTACAGTGAACGACGTATTTTAAGCCACACTATCACTCGAAGTTGTCCATATTCACGCGATGTAATTGGTCAGCATACTTCGAAATTCGAGGAATATTTGCACGCAGCCTAACTTGCGTACTGCTAACGATACAGACCTAGTGCTATCAATGGCATTACTGTACCAGAGGAGGATTGGTCAATTGGAGTCGGCCATTTGTGATTTTCTTGAGATCTCATTGGATATGAAAATCGTAGGACCAGCTAGCTCTCTACAATTTCGTCAATTCACAAATGAATTGCGAAATTTTATGTTTGCTACAAATTCGTATATAACTTGGAAACAAATTGAGGTTGAGGATTTCGAAATGGTGAAATAGTAGGGGTGTGCGCCTACGATTGCATACAAAAGTCAAGTTCTGGCCTACGAATTCCGTAGAATGACATATGTGTTACAACCCACAAATCACCCCTCTGACAGCTGCCATTCTACGTTTTTGAGACTCCATTTTTGGCTGTAAGCCGAAAATGGAGTCTGGATGGTTTGTGCTGTAAGCACAAGCCAAGCGTTCGATTGTCATGAACACATCTTGCGGCGCTGTACACTCCTGCCTCTTCCCAAATCCTGCTGTTAATACTGCTCTTGCCAGGGTTACCACATTATTGTCATCATTTTCAATTTCGCCGGCAATTCAACCATGCGGATCGTTCTCCCCTTTGCACTAGCATCAGCGGTCCAAGCCGCAGTGTCGTGTGGGTTTGACACGTTCAACTACACTGAAACGACCATCGACAAGCTGCAAGACGCTATGGTCAGCCAGCAGCTCAGTGCCGAGGAAATCGTTCAGGTTGGTTTGGGTTTTAGAAGTTCATCGGTGAAGTACTAACTGGTGCCAATCATGCCCAGCATTATTTGGACATGATTGATCAACTCAACCACAACGGCCCACAACT
>NW_009798292.1:513416-514109 GCF_000520075.1 Aphanomyces astaci | reverse complement strand
GACGCCTTCCTCGTCCAGAAACTCCGCGCGGCCGGGGCGATTGTCCTCGGGCATGCCAATATGGTTGAGTGGGCCAACTGGCGCACCCTCACGGAGTCGGTCGATTGGAGGTACCACCCTCCATTGCTGACGATGTTTCATACGAATTCGCCTCGTAGTGCTCGCGGTGGTATCACCAAGAATCCGTACGTGCTGACCGCGCGCACATCAGGTTCGTCGTCTGGCTCGGGCTCGACGGTGGCGGCCAACATGATTCCTGTTGCGATTGGCACGGAGACAGGTTTGTGGTAGATACGCTTATCGAGTGGTTGGTTGGTTCCAATGTGGCTTTGTCTTCGGTGTAGATGGCAGCATTGTCGGCCCGGCATCGTTGCAGTCCGTCGTCGGGCTGAAACCAACGGTGGGTCTTGTAAGTCGCACGGGTGTGATTCCTATCTCGACGCGCCAAGACTCTCCAGGGTACGACACCCCCCCCAACAACGTTTCTTAATGTTAATATCCTAGCCCCATGGGCCGCACCGTGGCGGACGTGGCCCGTGTGTTGGAAGCCATTGCCGGCTTCGACCCGACTGACCCCGCCTCCAAGGACGCCCCCGTGCCCAAGTACTCGCAAACGTACAACGCCCTGACGTCGTTCAAGAACGTTCGCGTGGCGATTTCAAAAGAAGCACATGACAAAACCAAAAACAAGCT
>NW_009798292.1:499814-509585 GCF_000520075.1 Aphanomyces astaci | reverse complement strand
CGCAACTCCCCCGGATACCCTTCGATTGCGGGGTGGCCCATCCTCTCTATACCCTTGGGGTACAACCACTCGGTGCCGTTCGGCGTGTCCTTTGTCACGCCCAAGTACCACGAAGAAAAGCTCCTGCAATATGGCTACGTGTTTGAACAAGCCACGAAAGCGCGTGTGGCACCCCAGTTTTTGCCCGACAATTAACAGTGGTGGGCGTCATCACATCGTGCGTTTCACTGTATTGTCCATGGCATCTTGTTGATATGGAAGGACAGTTAACGTTATTCCAAGAAGCGTGGAGATTGATTTTACACGCTTTTTGTAAATGAAAAATACAAGCCCCTTTTTAGAGTGTACAACTTCTTTCAAGAATCTACAACTTGTGGCAAGAATATACAACTGCAACCATAAAGTGCGGTACAGTACAGTACTTCAACTCTGTAAACTATGGTAACGTTACAGTAAGTATACAAGGATCAGTTTGATCAGTATGTCAACCGCATACCTACTGAGCTATCCTTGGGAACACGTGTTATGCTCGTATGCGAACACAAGTGCTTTAGGGGCACGCATTATATGTAAACAAGCACAAGAGATTTCGTGGTTCGGAGGTTACAAGGGTACGGGCAAAAGCGCACGAAGCTGGAAATGGTAAGGAGCATTATTGGAACGTACGCGACATGTGGATACGCTGAAGTTCTAGATTCTGGATTCCGTAACGTTGGTTGTAGATTCTTGAAATGCTGTTGTAAATTCATTGGACGGCTTCGCAAACTACAACGTAGTATAATTTTGCTCGCTTGAAATTAACTGGGCAAATTATGAATAGAAATTTCGCCCCACGCAAAGAATGGTTCACAGACAGATTTACATGGTGCTGCCAACGTCCGGAATTCCACTAGTGACCCCTCCTGGTCCCATGCCGTCGTACTCGCCAAGCGTATCAACAGCATGATTGAATCCCGCATTCTGTAGTGGATATGGAATCTGACAAAAAAGACGTCAACGAAGAAAGCGATATAGGCCCGCACTCAAGCCAACCGTCGACAGATGCCTGAGTTTTGAGCAACTGACTGATGCACGATAGTCAATTATGGAGGCCATGGTAGCCATGAGAGAAGAATGCGAACGTGTTCTTAGCGAGGAACGTATTCAACGACAAGAAGCTATGGACGCGGCTCGTGAGAAACGTCAGTCCAAGATGGATCAAGTTCTACTTGCGATTTTCGCAAAGCTCGTAGACAAGTAGTCCCACATGCTAATCCCAAAGTTGGAACAATGTAAATTGAATTTCACGACATTTCAGATTAAAACTCATTATTTGTATACTAACGTTAGTACAATCAAGTACATTTGGTTATTCGACTCGAAAGTATGTGCGCAACACTCTTAAAACTGATGTTTACTAGTATTAGGTATTGAAAGTATTCCAGGACTCCCAACTCAAAACGAAATCAGCGTCGCCGAAGCTGGGATGTCAAGAATGTGGCGGCTCAAGCCTCACCACACAGGTCGGGAGGCTATGAAGAAGTGAGGTTAGCATCCAGTAACCTTTATCATAGGGTGATGTACCGACATTGCCCGTGACAAAAGACTGTCCTGCTGTGCCAACCAACCGTGAAGGAAAGCTGCAAAGTGGCCCATAATCAAGACTAATGTACGTTGATACATCTGCGTCAAAATACATTCATCGTCATCCTATTTAGAATCATATTGATTGCGAACTGCAGCGCGGGGGAATCGACGGACTGACGCAGCCAATGAAATTATTGAATAAAAACCTTTCGACCAATCAAATTTCAGGTGTAGGCATCGCTTTGCCAAGTATACAGTATTAGTTCAAGTACAGTCATCCCCCGATTTTTGCAAACTTGTATAAAATAATATCCTGTGTAATACGATACAATATTGGATATAACAGGAAGTGAGTCAGTTGAATTCAAACGACAGCCAATCCGCGCCAATCCACGCTGGTTGATTGCAGACCCCACCTTCACAAATATCTGTGGTGTATGCCAAGCAATCGCCCACGCCTAACCTTGGGTCAAAAGGCCCAGATACGAGCGCATCACCTCGCGATCGACAACCAGCAATGATGTGGTCAACCCAGGGTGGGCGGATGTTACGACTGCGACAATTCAAAATTGTTGGAAGCATACCGGTATTATTCCCTCTGAGACGTTGATGTTTGCGTTTGACAAGTTGCGTATCGGCAATCCGATGTCAGTTGAATTAATTCTTAGCACTTAGATTGACTTCGTGTGTAAAGTTTGTTGTCATTATCTCCATTCCCTAGCCGTAGTAATTGATGTCCGATATTTGACCTCAATTATCAATAAGTGTCGGGTAAAAGCTTGCTTAATCGGATATCGGGTTCGTTGGTGGATTTTCGGACGCGTCGAACCTTTGATTTCGTATAACCTTGCATCGAGCACTCCTCTATCAAATGATACTGTACCACTGGTGCAAAAATCGGGGGATGACTCTAAAACGACGTTTCGACGACTTGAGGTACATAGATTTGTCCTTCGTGGAATCTACCCAACATACCAAATTTAGCTTGAAGGCACAATACACAAGGCGGTTATTTCTCTGAACGGGTATTTATGTAGCTACAACTTGGCATATATAGAGTCGTACCACCATATCCTTCGCACGCCCACCCAACATCTATTGAAGTCATAACACACGTAAATGTATTACGAACCTCTTTACTGTACTGTTCTGTATATGATAACCATGCTAAGTATCTGTAGAATGTAAGGTAGCTCTTATCGTCCATGCGACGTTGAAGGAGTGCAAAGTTAATAGTTGACCGATAGCCGATCGATTAGTCCAGATGACCATAGGACGACTTGCACGGAATACCACGCACCCATTCGGATTTCAATAATAGTGATGCATTGGGTGAAGGTTGTTTCTGAGCCACACGCGGTGATGATCCAAGAGACGGAATTGATGTGAGGAATGTTCGTGGGTATTGGCTGTCATATAGTCAGGCATGATCGAATTCCATTGCTCCAAAATCAGGACTGGGGCATGAAAGAGCGGGGGGAGGGTTGGAAACCCTGCGTCGTTAATGTTTAATCCTACGTACCGTTATTATATATTAATATTATTATGTTATTATTAAGATCACTATGTCCATCGACAAATTTAACATGCATGAATAAATGGAGGGAAAAAATATTACATATTAAAGGTTCTTCAATTTTGAACCGACGAAATGCCGCCAAGAACGCCATACACGCAGATCACCATGGACAAGGCCGTCCGCGATGTGTTAAGCAAAGTACACACGGCATCAACTGCTGCGGAGGCCTATGGCGTTCCATCGCGGACGCTTCGGAAGCATTTGGCAAAAGCTGCCCCCAGCGTCATCGAAATACCAACATCTTTAGGCCGAGCACCCATCTTACCGCGGCAGTAAGAAGAAGATATGGCTACTTGGATTGTCGGCATGGAGCGCGATGGGAAGCCTGTCGGCTATCGTGAAATCGTACAGAAAGTTTGCACAAACGTTTGCACAAACGAGCTACATTGCACAAACGAGTTACAATATGAGGTGTATATTATTCCACGTGTGTAATAATATTTCCAACTGAGACTCCAATACGTGATACCTGTTCAGACTTGGTAAACCTCGATTAATTTTTATTTCTCTGGATGTCAAAAAATTGACACCTGGATTCTTCATACTTAGTTCAAGTATAAAGTTGGCCCATTCATTAATGGTCGACTGTGTACGGTGCTCAAGTTCAAAAAAATCCTGTGTATTCCTAAACTGTTTAAGTCGATATCCTTCGAGTTATTCATAAAGTACTCATCATTACCTATCCGAAAATGCATCATTCCCACTCGGAAAACAAAAAACAACCGAAATAATTGAGATTGAAAACGAAGAAAGTTGGCCCATCATTATGCACCTGGTTGTAAAGCGGGAGGTTGAGGGTTCGAGTCCCAACTTTGACCTCTGTTTTTCCAACAACGACCAAGCCTAATAGCGAGCGACGACAGACCATTCGCCCACAAAATTGCACGCACCGCGGCGCAGCGGAGGTCGTGTGTATAATTTTGTGCGGTGCCTTGGCGAGGAGTGAGTCCCAATCGTGCAGTCACCGAATGTCCAATCGATTCCTCTCGTCGGGTAAAGTGGCAGGTAGGCCATGGCAACCCTTTCCACATCGGCGAAAATGTAGTCGAGCCGGTTTCGTCTGCGCGGGTCCGTAAGGACTTTCTTGTTGGGTTTTTTGGTGCGCCAAGCGTCGACAACACGGAGCGCTGACATCCATTCGCATCATTCATCTTTGCCGACGTGACGGTTTGGGTGGAATGCTGTCGTGTCCAAAGCAGCGTCCATGGGGAGGTTAAAATCGCCATCGACAAAGTGCCGACTGGTCGGATCGAAATAGCGTGGAAGGGATGCAAAATGCCCTGCACTATCGGCCGATTCAACTGGTGCAACTACGTTGTGGAAGTAGACGGGGGTGGAATCCCACTCCGTTCGAAAAACGAGGTATCGCTCGGGTACGCGCAGTGACCAGAGTAATTTGAGCGATGCGAACCTGGGCATAGATGAGAAGAAAAACGTGTCGACACCTTTGCTACGGTGGGGGTGAGGCCCATGCATGTTGGTTCGGTGGTCATTCTCGTAAAACTGGAACTCGCCATGTCCAATGTGGATGGAGATGTGGCGTCGAACGGTACGGAAGTGGTCGTCGTTTTAAAACTTGGTTTCTTGAAAGAAGATACAGGAGGCAAGGAGTTTGACAAGAGTAGATGCAGGGGAGTCGTCGTTGAAACTGAGGTTGCATGTGGAGACGCGCGAGGTACCTCCGAGGGTTGGTCTAGAAGCAAGCTTAGCCGATCGTGGGTGTCACTGTGTCCGTCCAGAGGTTTTCGAGGCTTCTGTGAGTAAGGGACATTGTGGAGGAGTCGAACATGGCCTGGCAAGATGGTGTAATCGTCAAGGCGAATGCCTGGTCAAGTGCAACCATAATGTCGATTTTGCTACCCCAATCAGCAAGAATCGAGGCGACAGCACTGTCTTCACTGCCGACCCAGTCCATGATGACGTCGTGGGATGCCCGATAGGCTAGTGCCGCGCGTGCTAAGGGATGGCAATCACAGAACCAGAGGTAGCAGCATTGAGCGCCACATCATGGGCATAGTAGCATGGAGCGAGAGATCCAAGCAGAATATCGGCAAGCGCGAGAATGGATCAGACTCGTGGCTCAACAGTACCGTAGCGTCACATCAACGTAATGTCGTGGCCCAGGGCGTGGATGGAGTATGCGTGATTGAAGACATTGTGATACAGAGTAGCAAAAGGTGTAGATGACCCCCACGTTATGCGCATCCATGATGCGAGATAACACAACCCGCTACGTGCAAGGAGGGCAATCACAGGTCCAGAGGTAGCAGCATTGAGCGCCACATCATGGGCATAATAGCATGGAGCGAGGAAGGCAAGCCGAATCTCGGCAAGCGCGAGAATTGACTCAGACTCGTGGCTGAACAGTACCGTAGCATCACACCAACGTAATGTCAGGGTGTGGATGGATTATGCATGATTGAAGACATTGTGATACAGGGTAGCAAAAGGTGTAGATGGCCCCCACGTTGTGCGCATCCATCGGCTGAGCATTCGGAGGCGGGTAAGGTGGAGTAGCATGGCCGGCGTCGACGACGCAAACGACATGCAGGCGCCGTTAGTCTAAGTGTCACAGGGTATTCATTAACCATTAACTAACTAACGTAATCTTGCCGAGTAGGCTCAACCCAGTCCTGATTGCCAAGTAGCAGTGCCACAGCAGCTGATCAGAGCGGAAGAAAGGGGGATGATGGAGGGCAGTGGACCCTCGACGAGCCTAGTGGACCTCAAACGTTGCCCTGGTTTCGAGGCATCGGGGGTATTTTGAGAAAAAGGTCCGGAAGTCCGGTTGGATCAAGAGGATTTTCTCGAGGGTGGACACGGCTGCCAGACTCCAAAGTACCTACCTATATGGCGTCGAATCGTGGTTGTCCACAAGAACAAGGAGAGCTCCACAAGTGCATGGGTTGGAGGCAAGCGCCGTTGTTGGTGTTGGACGAGGTTATGGTGCATACAAACGAGGTGGAGGGTGACACCGGTGAGCATGATCCAAACATCCAACAAGGATTCGTGGCGGTTGTGAACTCGTGCGTGGGTAGAAAACGAGTCGAGGTTGATGATATTTTGCCAGGTAAACTGGACATCTGCCCATCTCCACGCGCTGTTGAGAATATCCCACGCTGGCGATATAACTGGGCAGAAAAACAGCGCATGTTCTGCCGTTTCTACAGCACCGTAACACATCATCGATGTTGGGTCGATAGCTTGGCGATATGGAAAGCGTGAATTCACAGGAAGACAGGAAGCATTCGCAGGACTACACGGTGCCATACGTCGGAATGAGCTGGCGTCAGCAGGGAAAATGCACGACGGATTTTTCGCATGTAGCCACGAGCCAAGGAGTAGCTCGTTCGAGTGCGCGATTGAGTAGGGTACTCGCATGACGGGAATGGCCATGGAACGACATCCGTTTGATGCTCTCACGTGGCCAGAGTTCAAAGGGTTGCACGTTGTCGTTGATGGTGGATCGGAATGCATGCAGGGGGGATTGTACAGCCACACAGGGAACATCATGGCGAACATTCAAGCGGGTTCGGCTGTCATCGTACAGCCGAGTGAGCTGAGCATAGATTGCTTTGGCGTGGGGGACAAGGTCAAATTACAGCCGTTGCTGGTTTATCGAGACGGACATTTCGTTGTTGTTGGAGCACATGTGGCCGTGAAATGAGTTGAAGGGGGGCCAGAAGCCGCCATGCCCAATATGTAGTAGGTCTCCGAGGCTTCTAAATCCATTGGATGCTCCTTGTAGTGCCCACCGTCGGGTGATTGGCTGTTTGGTCGCGGTGGTGGCGACGTCATCGCCCGTTGGGCTCAAGAAGTGGGGATACGTGGTACACCACACAGGTTAGTTAACCTCATGGCTGGGCTATTCACATGTTTTACGTGCTAACTTACTATATTTCCAAATCTACGATACCGTATATTTCCTCATGTAAGTTAACGTTACGCTCGTAATTTCTACCAATCATATCTAACAATAAAAAAGTACTGCACAAGAATGAATATTATTACTCTGGCAACATCCCCATACAAAATTTGCTGTAACCCCTGTCGGATATTTCCGGGGTTCTCTGTATGGATAGAGTAATGTCAAAGGTGGGAGAATTGGCATACGGTGGGATAAAGGCATCTTTGACCACGAAGCCCACACGGCCTTCCATAGTGGGTGTAGCACCGACATGTCGTGCCATGCAGCCAAGTTATGTGGTCGCTGCTACAAAACGTCGAACGGATGTGATGCGCGGTACAACTGGCCGAGACACGAGGCAAATTGCTGTCGAACTAGCTGGACCCATTGTGGTTGCGGGGATCGGAGCATCAACTGTTGTAGTAGACGGAGTCGTTGGGCTGCAATAGAGGAGGATATGTGGGTATTGCGTCCCTGGATAGTGCGTGTGCGAAACATCCACGCAGCAAAGGAGTTGAGGAACGTGTCGTTGACATACTGGGCGTGGTATGAGGCAGGTAAATTGTGGCCAATAAAGGATCCAAGGAACTTGATGGCGACTGTGTCGGCGAAATGACAATCGACAGAGCACTAGGACGGCTGGCGGGCTCCTCATGGGCGTAGAGTGTGAGGGCAATGCACTACGACAGATTTAGGCTAGCCCCTGAACTGTGCAACGATAGTACTAACTTGGTAGTTGGCCGACTTGAGGGAATTTGACAGGATGGTCGTGTCATCGGCAAAAAACACCCCCGTCAGGGGTGGGCGGTCGTGCAGCGGGATGCCCAGGTGAGGTGCGGGATGTCGCCAGGGGGCTCAATTAGAGATCGAACAGGAGGCACGAGAGGAGGCAGACTTGCCTGGCGGTTGGGTTTGTTGGTGGGACCCAGAGAGCAGTTCAGGAGGAGGTTGGAGCGAGGTTTTTTGTAGACCAGGTGCACCCATGAGAGAAATGCAGGGCCGATGTTCAGTGTGCGCATGGCGTCAAACAAAAACGGCTGGTCTACACGATCGTACGCCTTGGTAAAATCCAAGAAGGTGCCATACCACTCAGCACCAAGCTGAGTAGCTTTGTGTTGGAGGGCATGAATGAGGTGGATGTGGTCGCTCATGCGGCGGCCCTTGACTTAACCCGCATGAGAAGGGTCGATGAGGGCGGGTGCCACACCGAGGAGACGAAAAGCCAGCGCCTGTGTGAGGATTTTAACTTCCACTGGTATTAAGGAAATTGGGCGGTAGTTCCTGGGGTCGGATCGAGCTCCCTCCTTGCAGAAAAGAGTAACAGCACTGGTATTAAGGAAATTGGGCGGTAGTTCCTGGGGTCGGATCGAGCTCCCTCCTTGCAGAAAAGAGTAACAGTACTGTAGCGCTGATGGTGGAGGAGAATGCCGTACGAGCGTTTCTGATTAAGGAAATGATGGCGGGACCTACTAAGAAGAAGACAGCCGACCAGGCGTCGGGACCTCGCCTTGTTGGTGTTCATGGTCTGCAGGGCAGCCTCAGAGTGGTATTCGTCCAGTGATGATTTCCGTACCACCGACGTAATGTCGTAGCCCAGGGCGTGGATGGAGTATGCTTGGTTGAAGACATTGTGATACAGGGTAGCAAATGTGTAGATGGCCCCACGTCGTTCGCATCTATCGGCTGAGCATTCGGAGGCAGGTAAGATCGAGCAGCATGGCCGGCGTTGACGACGCAAGTGAACGTACATGAAGACCTAATTCCATCGGGTATTTGGACAAAAGCGACTGGATACGGTCCGCTGCGCCAGTGGTAACAAGGTCAACGAGGTTGAAGACCGAGGTAGAGTGCCAGGTTGGGAACACATCGTCGTAAATGACGACTTCACAACAGCAACATGTGCATCGAGTAGGGCAAATTCCTCGAGCATTAAGTCCAGTGACACGGTCGCACGCGTGACACTCTGACCGTCGGGTTTGGAGCCATCAATGTAGTTGTTAGAAGGTATGGTGCGTGGAGAATCCGGCACAGGGAGGATGGAGGGAAGGATGAGCATGTTGTTAGTGAACAAATCCACCAATTTGAGTTGGTGTGACCACGATGTGTTCACGCAGTGCGTCGAACATATTCGGCAATTGCCATGGGCGTTGCAACGGTACAGATGCCCCAGAGCGGCTAACGGCGCCGTGACCCCGTGACACACGAGCCCATCGTGGTAGCGTTGGTGGTGGGCACATTGACGCTTGTTAACGCCGGTCGGGTGAGCTTGCAGGGGTGATGGGCTCAGAGGGAATGGCTGTGCGATAGCCTTTTTCTTAGCGGCAATATCCAGTTCAACGCGTTGGAAACCCTTGCGGTGGTTGTACCACCCTCGACCATAAATCCTATGGCATTTGTCGAGGAACACAATTTCGTCGAGCAATCGCGCGTTGCACACAAAAGGGAGAGGAGGATATTATCGTTAAATGATAAACGATAACGAGGGCTTTTGGTACCATAGGCGGCAGACCCTTGGGTGTAGGTGCCGGCAATTCAAGGCGCGGCGATCGCAGCTAGCACCTCCCAAAAGGAGCGCTCGGAGACGCGATGGTGAACAAAGTCGACAATTTCGAGATAGAATCCATCCATAACATGTGGACTGGACATGGTGAAGTTGACTTTGGTGCCGTCGCGGGAGACTGGAATCGCGAAGGATACGCCAACAAGGCGATCCATTGCT
>NW_009798292.1:495359-496064 GCF_000520075.1 Aphanomyces astaci | reverse complement strand
TACGCATTGAGTACAGTTTTCATTCCTCGTAAACATGAAGCGCCGTTAGTCTATTGTCAAAGGGTATAGATTAACAAGTATTAACAAGCTAGTCCTAATCTTGCCGAAGCTCAACCCAGTCCGAATGCCAGAGCACGAAGCACTTGCAAGGAACTACATGTGGAACATGATGATGTTGGGGGAGGCCGAGAATGATGATGGAGAGGCGCCGCCGAGAAGTGGAAGAAGGGGAACAATCAAGCCAGTTCGGGTGGGTGGGTACTGGTCATGTCGCACAACACAGTGAAACACAATGCCGCACAAAACGAATCACGTGATGATCAGTGAAGGGGAGTCCCGTCGAGCAAGGCAACCGATGGATACTGCAGCAATGTGTGTGTGGTGAGGCTGGAGTGACGGGCATCAGAGCACATTGGGGGTCGTACGATTGCGGGGGATGGAACAAACGTAGCCAGAAATGAATGTACACAACTTTGGACTGGACGAACACCACAATATGATGGTGATGCAGCAAAACCGCAGTTGAGTGATAGGGGGAGTAGTGCTGGGGGTGAAATAGGGGGAAACAAAACACGACACGACAATGGTGATTGCACAACGGTACTTCCAGTGTAAACCAGCGTGGGGCTAATGAATATCGAGCGTCGGTGCAAGCTCGAGACACCGGGGGTATTTTTGATGCAATTGCGAGTAGTGGGACTGCCG
>NW_009798292.1:494694-495259 GCF_000520075.1 Aphanomyces astaci | reverse complement strand
AACGAGGGCTTTTGGTACCATAGGCGGCAGACCCTTGGGTGTAGGTGCCGGCAATTCAAGGCGCGGCGATCGCAGCTAGCACCTCCCAAAAGGAGCGCTCGGAGACGCGATGGTGAACAAAGTCGACAATTTCGAGATAGAATCCATCCATAACATGTGGACTGGACATGGTGAAGTTGACTTTGGTGCCGTCGCGGGAGACTGGAATCGCGAAGGATACGCCAACAAGGCGATCCATTGCTTCGAAGAATGCGAGTCCCCAGGTCAACTTATAATTGGCTAATCCGGATAACATTGCACAATTTCGGTCAATGAGGGGTTCGAGACCTTTTTGATTGGGGTCAAACAGTACATCCTTCATGGCTTTGCCCTCGTCAATGGTGTTGATGTAGAAACCGGTGTCCATCTGCACGCGGCAGACCACTACTTCACATCAAGGTCAGGGGGGATACGCGAGTCGCGATCGCAGCTAGCACCTCCCAAAAGGAGCGCTCGGAGACGCGATGGTGAACAAAGTCGACAATTTCGAGATAGAATCCATCCATAACATGTGGACTGGACATGG
>NW_009798292.1:493548-494594 GCF_000520075.1 Aphanomyces astaci | reverse complement strand
CGAGGGTGGTAGCAATGTCCGGGGCAATGGACATACGTCGTTCCAAGGGTATGCGTGACCATTCAAACCAGACGTCAAGCCACAATGGATGAAGCTCGGTAGTATACATCCACGCCGATAATGAGTGGGGGCATTGCCACAGAAAGTCAAATGGGTGTGATGGCCGGTACAGTTGCTGGAGGCACTGAGCAAACTGTTGCTGGACCAAACACGCCCAAGGCGGAGGGGAATCGGAGGCAGGTGAGCACATTAATCGCTGCAGGAGTAGCAGCCGTTGGTTGCGAATTGTGGACGCAATGTGGGGGATACCGAGTCCGATGTGCTTGTCGTGATGCCACATACGATGCAGGAGGGGGCGATACGAGGGGTCGTCGGTGGTTCGACTGCCAAGGATGTAATTGGTGATCATTCGTTGCCACGTTGCAACCATGACGACAGGCACAGGTGTTACCGCCGTTATATGCCAGATTTGGGACAGGATCATGGTGGAGGCTATGGTGCGACGACCTTGTATTGTTCGTGCTCGACATTTCCATTTCGGCAGGGCCGCAAGGAATTTGTCGTGAATTAATCGGGTTTGGTATGCAGGGTCGAGTTGGTGGCCCACAATGGCGCCGAGAAATCGAACGGGTGTGCCAGACGGCGCAAGTATCAGGGAAGGAGCGCCACGTCGAAGAGCGGGGATTTCGCCGTCGTTCAAGACGAGGGTGGTACACTTGTCGAGGTTAAGTGCAGCTCCAGAGACAGAGCAAAATTTGCCCACAATTTGGTCCACCTGGAATTCAGCCGATTCCAGCGAATTGGACAAGAGGGTGGTGTCGTCGGCAAAGAACACACTGGTGAGGGCCGACCCATCGGGTAGAGGTATACCAAGGTGGGGGGCGGCACGAAGCATATCACCGAGGGGCTCGATGTAGAGGTCGAAGAGGAGACAGGAGAGTGGGCACCCTTGTTTGGTACCCCGGTTGGGATGAATGGCTGGACCGAGGGCGTTGGACAGCAGGAGGTGCACCGACGGATCTGTGTACAGTACTTTGACCCAAGTC
>NW_009798292.1:489569-492005 GCF_000520075.1 Aphanomyces astaci | reverse complement strand
CGCTCGTTTTGACGACATGCGTGCAGCGTTGTTTTTGTGGATATCGAGGAATGGAGCGAACGTTGAGTCCCACAGGGGCAAGTCGAGGGTGGTAGCAATGTCCGGGGCAATGGACATACGTCGTTCCAAGGGTATGCGTGACCATTCAAACCAGACGTCAAGCCACAATGGATGAAGCTCGGTAGTATACATCCACGCCGATAATGAGTGGGGGCATTGCCACAGAAAGTCAAATGGGTGTGATGGCCGGTACAGTTGCTGGAGGCACTGAGCAAACTGTTGCTGGACCAAACACGCCCAAGGCGGAGGGGAATCGGAGGCAGGTGAGCACATTAATCGCTGCAGGAGTAGCAGCCGTTGGTTGCGAATTGTGGACGCAATGTGGGGGATACCGAGTCCGATGTGCTTGTCGTGATGCCACATACGATGCAGGAGGGGGCGATACGAGGGGTCGTCGGTGGTTCGACTGCCAAGGATGTAATTGGTGATCATTCGTTGCCACGTTGCAACCATGACGACAGGCACAGGTGTTACCGCCGTTATATGCCAGATTTGGGACAGGATCATGGTGGAGGCTATGGTGCGACGACCTTGTATTGTTCGTGCTCGACATTTCCATTTCGGCAGGGCCGCAAGGAATTTGTCGTGAATTAATCGGGTTTGGTATGCAGGGTCGAGTTGGTGGCCCACAATGGCGCCGAGAAATCGAACGGGTGTGCCAGACGGCGCAAGTATCAGGGAAGGAGCGCCACGTCGAAGAGCGGGGATTTCGCCGTCGTTCAAGACGAGGGTGGTACACTTGTCGAGGTTAAGTGCAGCTCCAGAGACAGAGCAAAATTTGCCCACAATTTGGTCCACCTGGAATTCAGCCGATTCCAGCGAATTGGACAGGAGGGTGGTGTCGTCGGCAAAGAACACACTGGTGAGGGCCGACCCATCGGGTAGAGGTATACCAAGGTGGGGGGCGGCACGAAGCATATCACCGAGGGGCTCGATGTAGAGGTCGAAGAGGAGACAGGAGAGTGGGCACCCTTGTTTGGTACCCCGGTTGGGATGAATGGCTGGACCGAGGGCGTTGGACAGCAGGAGGTGCACCGACGGATCTGTGTACAGTACTTTGACCCAAGTCAGGAAACTTGGGCCAACGTTCATTTTGCGAAGGACATCGAACAGGAAGCTGTGGTCAACACGGTCGTAAGCCTTGGCGAAATCGAGGAACGTCGCATAATGTTCCTCGCTTTCACGAGTGGCACGGAGCTGCAGGGCCTGGATGAGGTGGATGTGGTCACTCATACGTCGGCTTTGGACAAAGCCCGCTTGAGTTGGATGAATCAGCGTTTGGGCAACCGTGGACAGTCGATATGCGAGAGTGCGCGACAAGATCTTCACCTCGACAGGCATGAGCGTGATTGGACGGTAGTTACCGGGCATAGCACGATCACCTTTCTTGTACAAAAGAGTCACAGCGCTACGACGTTGGTGCGGGAGAAGGGATCGGTGATACTCCAGTTGGTAGTTGAATACTCGAACGAGGATTTCGGCAAAGATGTCCGGTGCCAAGAGGAAGAACTCCACGGGGAATCCGTCGGAGCCAGGCGAGCGATTGCATTGCATGGACTGGAGTGCAGCACGAAGCTCTGACGCTTCAAGGGGCCGGTCCAGATCGTCCCGTTGGCCAACTGAGAGCGTTTTGGTGATGTGACCGAGAACCTCCTGGTATACTTGGGGATCAGGGGGTAGCTGGCCCTGGGGTTGCACCATAATTTCAGACCAGTACTCAGTAAAGATACGTGCCACATCGGCAGGGTCGTCGTACACTATACCGTGTTGCGAAGCTGATGCAATTGGGACCTTGAGCACAGGGGACTTACGGAGGAAGTGGGATGTTGGTCTTTCATTCAACACAGAGTGTCGATCAAAACCTTTATCAAGGCAATCCTGTCGATGTTGGGCAATAGCCGATGAGTAGGTGGAGTCGGCAGCGCGGGCAACCGCGTCGGGGATGAGGCCAGCCTGATGGTCGTTACGGGCTCGAGTCCGTCGGGCTTGCAACACGCGAAGTGACTCCAGATGGAGCCGCTGGGAGTTGTATTGGGCTCGTCGCAGCTGCTTTTTCATGCGGCGGAGCCACCCAGTCCACTTGGCACCAATGTTGCACTCTGGAGAGGTAACAATCTCATCGAGCAGACGACCTGCTTCGACTTGGATTGCTCTGGCAATACTAGCATCACGTAGCAGTTCACGTGGGAGGCGCCAAAGGCGGCGAGAGGTAGTGGGGGGTCCATTCGTCCTCGCAGCAGCAAACGTTGTGGTATGGGTCATGTGGTCACCGTTATACTGGCTCCGATCGAATGTGCCGTTAGTCTAATGGTTAGGATTTCTCCCTTCCAAGGAGAAGGTCGGGGTTCAATTCCCCGACGGCGCAATTCTTTTTAT
>NW_009798292.1:485028-486279 GCF_000520075.1 Aphanomyces astaci | reverse complement strand
TCAACGAGGTTGAAGGCCGAGGTGGAGGCGGCAGGTTGGGAACACATCGTCGTAAACGCCGACTTCGCAGCAGCAACGTGTGAATCGAGTAGGGCAAATTCCTCGAGCATTAAGTCCAGTGACACGGTCGCACGCGTGACACTCTGACCGTCGGGTTTGGTGCCATCAATGTAGGTATTGGAAGGTAGGGTGCGTGGAGAATCCGGCACAGGGAGGATGGAGGGAAGGATCAGCATGTTGTTAGTGGACGAATCCACCAGTTGAGTTGGTGTGACCACGATGTGTTCACGCAGTGCGTCAAACATATTCGGCGATTGCCATGGGCGTTGCGGCGATGCAGACGCCCCAGAGCGGCTAACGGCGCCGTGACCCCGTGGCACCCGAGTCCATCGTGGTAGCGTTGGTGGTGGGATGCATTGACGCTTGTTAACGCCAGCCGGGCGAGCATGCAGGGGTGATGGGCTCAGGGTGAATGGCTGTGCGATAGCGTTTTCCTTAGCGGCAATATCCAGGTCAACGCGTTGGAAACCCTTGCGGTGGTTGTACCACCCTCGACCGTAAATCCTATGGCATTTGCCGAGGAACACAATTTCGTCGAGCAATCGCCCGTTGCACACGAAAGGGGGAGGAGGATGATTATCGTTAAATGATAAACGAGCTTAGCAGTACTGTAGCGTCACTAACATCGTCAGAGTGGTACTCGTCCAGTGACGATGACCGTACTACCGACGTAATGTCGAGGCCCAGGGCGTGGATGGAGTATGCGTGATTGAAGACATTGTGATACAGGGTAGCAAAAGGTGTAGATGGCCCCCACGTCGTGCGCATCCATCGGCAGAGCATTCGGAGGCGGGTAAGGTGGAGCAGCATGACCGGCGTCGACGACGCAAGCGAACGTACTTGCAGACCAAATTCCATCGGGTGTTTGGACAAAAGCGACTGGATACGGTCCGCTGCGCCAGTGGTAACAAGGTCAACGAGGTTGAAGGCCGAGGTGGAGGCGGCAGGTTGGGAACACATCGTCGTAAACGCCGACTTCGCAGCAGCAACGTGTGAATCGAGTAGGGCAAATTCCTCGAGCATTAAGTCCAGTGACACGGTCGCACGCGTGACACTCTGACCGTCGGGTTTGGTGCCATCAATGTAGGTATTGGAAGGTAGGGTGCGTGGAGAATCCGGCACAGGGAGGATGGAGGGAAGGATCAGCATGTTGTTAGTGGACGAATCCACCAGTTGAGTTGGTGTGACCAC
>NW_009798292.1:477581-478891 GCF_000520075.1 Aphanomyces astaci | reverse complement strand
TGAGGTTGCAAGTGGTAATGGAGACATGTGAGGTACCTCCGAGGGTTGGTCTAGCCGCAAGCTTAGCCGGTCGTGGGTGTCACTGTGTCCGTCCATAGGTCTTCGAGGCTTCCGTGAGTAAGGGACATTGTGGATGAGTCGAACATGACCTGGCAGGATGGAGTAATCGGCAAGGCGAATGCCTGGTCAAGTGCAACCATAATGTCGACGTTGCTCACCCAGTCAGCGAGAGTTGAGGCTACAGCACTGTCTTCACTGTCAGCCGAGCCCCGATCGGTTAGTGTCGCGCGTGCTCGCTGCAGCAAGTCACACAAGGCCTTGCGAATTGGCGTGCCGAGGGTCGAGTGGTAGGAGGACGGTGCAAAGGGTTGATGATGCGAGATAACGATCCCCGCTACGTGCAGGGAGGGCAAATACAGGACCAGAGGTAGCAGCATTGGGCGCCACATCATGGGCATAGTAGCATGGAGCGAGGGATACAAGCAGAATCTCGGCAAGGGCGAGAATGCACTCAGACTCGTGGTTCAGCAGTACCGTAGCGTCACTAACATCGTCAGAGTGGTACTCGTCCAGTGACGATGATCGTACCACTGACGTAAAGTCGAGGCCTAGGGCGTGGATGGAGTGTCTAGCCACAAACTTAGCCGGTCGTGGATGTCACTGTGTCCGTCCAGAGGTCTTCGAGGCTTCCATGAGTAAGGAGGTAGTGGGGGGTCCATTCGTCCTCGCAGCAGCAAACGTTGTGGTATGGGTCATGTGGTCACCGTTATACTGGCTCCGATCGAATGTCGACGACACATGAAAGTGAGCGACCATTTCCACGTCGGCGAAAACGTAGTCGAGCCGGTTTCGTCCACGCGGGCCCGTAAGGACTTTTCGGTTGGGTTCTTTGGTGCGCCAAGCGTCGACAACACGGAGCGCTGACAGCCATTCGCAGCATTCATCTTTGCCGACGTGATGGTTTGGGTGGAATGCTGTCGTGTCCAAAGCAGCGTCCATGGGGAGGTTAAAATCGCCACCGACAAAGTGCCGACTAGTCGGCTCGAAGTCGCGTGGAAGAGAGGCAAAAAACCCTGCACGATCGGCCGATTCAACTGGTGCATATACGTTGTGGAAGTAGACAGGGGTGGAATCCCACTCCGTTCGAACAACGAGGTATCGGTCGGGGACGCGCAGTGACCAGAGTGCTTTGAGCGATGCGAACCCGGGCATCGACGAGTGGAAAAACGTGGCGACACCTTTGCTACGGTGGGGGTGGGGTCCATGCATGTTGGTTCGGTGGTCATTCACGTAAAACTGGAACTCGCCAT
>NW_009798292.1:473369-474691 GCF_000520075.1 Aphanomyces astaci | reverse complement strand
AATATCCAGGTCAACGCGTTGGAAACCCTTGCGGTGGTTGTACCACCCTCGACCGTAAATCCTATGGCATTTGCCGAGGAACACAATTTCGTCGAGCAATCGCCCGTTGCACACGAAAGGGGGAGGAGGATGATTATCGTTAAATGATAAACGATAACGAGAGCCTTTGGTACCGTAGGCGGCAGACACTTGGGTGTAGGTGCCAGCAATTGGAGGCGCGCCGATCGCAGCTAGCACCTCCCAAAGGAAGCGCTCTGAGACGCGGTCGTGAACAAAGTCGACGATGTCGAGATAGAATCCATCCATAACATGTGGACTGGACATTGTGAAGTTGACTTTGGTGCCGTCGCGGGAGACTGGGATCGCGAAGGATACACCAACAAGGCGATCCATTGCTTCAAAGGATGCGAGTCCCCAGGTCAAGTTTTGATTGGCTAAATCTCGATGACATTGCACAATTTCGGCCAATGAGGGTTCGAGACCTTTTTGATTGGTGTCAAAAAGTACAGCCTTCATGGCTTTGCCCTCGTCAATGGTGTTGGTGTAGGAACCGGTGTCCATCTGCACGCGACAGACCACTGGCTTCTTCACGTCAAGACGAAGCGGCTCGAAGGCGTCAAACAGTGCACCTCCAGAAGCTCCAGAGTTCAAGAGTTCCAGGAGGGGTGTAAGCTGGGGCATGGTGGGACGGTGGGTGCCGATATCAGCCTTGGAGCTGGCGCGGTCAGCGCGGCGACGACTTTCACGCATGAACTCCCATACGTTCTCCGTAGGGGACGTGTTGGGTGGCGGTGAAACAGTCGGGACGGGCAGCTGACCACGAGTAGAATGTGGCGGGTCGGTGACAATGTCATCAACGCTTGGGGCGTTGGATGTGCCGGACGTTATGGGACGACGAAGCAGCCCGGGGGTGGAACCGCGTGGCATCACGGGGGGGTTGGTGTCAATCGACGGGTCGACAGGTACACCCAGAGCGGTTACGGTGGACAGATCAAGCGACATGGTAACGGTTGGTGAACGGAGGGTAGTCTTTATGAGGGTCAGACAGTGGTACTGTGTACAAGCTGGCAAATAAAGGACTGGCGCCGTTAGTCTAATGGTTAGGATTTCTCCCTTCCAAGGAGAAGGTCGGGGTTCAATTCCCCGACGGCGCAACTATTTTTATCGACAATCACTCCGAACCGCCATCCAACTTTTGACGATAGGATGGGTTAGGTGAGAAATCTACAAAAATGCGCTGCTCTTGTGGGGGCGACATGCTTGGACATATCGGACATTTGGGATTGCGTTTGGATCACATTGTGTAAATTTTTACCCGTCGG
>NW_009798292.1:449057-472178 GCF_000520075.1 Aphanomyces astaci | reverse complement strand
CTTCACTTATACTATACTCAAGTATATAAGCCAAGCCTTTGGCGCGTAGCAAATCGGTTAGACGATGAGGCGGTGGTGGATGGGCCCCGGGTTCGAGTCCCGGGGTGTCCCGGGGTGCGCCAAATTTTTCCTCAACTTTAGAACTCTGTAGCGTAACAGTATTCCGTTCTAACATGTAAGCATTATTAAGTGCACGCTTTTACACTTAAATGCAGTATGATTCCGCTACCAACTCCTCGGTTAAAGCTACTTCGTCCTCCTCGTGATCAGCAACAGGGGCTGGAATAGTTGGCTGAGTCCTTTTTCGGCCTTTGGGACGAGCGGCAGCTTGACTTTGGAGAATTGCATGGTAATCGGCAGTGATAAACTTACCGCTCACAGTCAAGGTCTTCCTCGCAGCACGTTTTTTCTTCTGCGGGGGTAGCAAGAGCACATCACTCCTCACAATCGCACTGCGCTGGAGCCACGTGGCTTCAATGTCAACCGAGTCGTCCTGAGACGGCTTGAAAATGGACAAACGGTACCGCATTTTGTCCAGGGATGGTGGACACAAGCCGGTGCAATCAAATCCATTCACAATAGAGGCATCCTTTGTTGACGACGACCACACACGACACGCGATCGAAATCGCGTGTTGCTTGTTGATGCTCGTCGCGATGTCGTTCCACATGTCGTTGGCAATCTCCCGACAGATGGCTTGCTTGAACGGGCGAAACACTGTCACGTCCAACGGCTGGAACACATGAGTCGAGTTCGCTGGCAAGAACAGCAGCAAAATGCTCTGGCGCACCGCTTCATCGTAGATGTAGGTGGAGTAAAGCGAGGAACATCCATCTAAAATCAGCAGGATTGGCCGCGGTGTTGACGCAGGTATCGCAGAGTCGAGCATGGTAAGCCACTTTCGACGATGTATGAGTTCGTCTAACCCTTCTCAGATGTCGTCACCGTTTCACCCGGTATCACAAGGCTGTCACATACGTCAGTCGTAACACGATCGCCAGGGAGGATAAATAGAGGCGGGATCTTTGATCCGTCTGCACCAACGCAAGCCACAATTGTGACGTGAGCAGACGCAGTTGACTCTTCGACGTAGACATGCTGCGTTGACCGATGAACGACCACCTTCGTCGCTGTCTTGGATGGAGAGAAACTCGTCTCGTCCATGTTGAATACGCGCTTTGGGTCCATGTTGACGTGGGTCAAGGCATCAAGCAACTCCTCGTAAAAGGCGGCGACAGCGTTCTCGTCGACAGCGTGTCGTGATTTGCTGAGGACGTTGGACTTCTTTGTCTTGAGTTGGTCGTGTCGTGCAAGGAACTTCTGGTACCAGCCTGACATCGGCTTGGTCGGTGCTGTAAAGCCGTGTACGGTGTCATGGATTGCGGCCGCCTTGTCCAGGATTTGAGTGCGGTTAACCGGATGACCATCACGCTGATCCAGGTCACCAGGTCACCAGGTCATTTTCATATTGGAGGGGCAACATTGGCTGTGGTCCCATGGACTTGGAGGCGACGTTGGGTCTTTTGGCCTTTGCCACATGAAAGCGAAGGGCTCGCTGAGGAATGGCATACGCTTGTGCAGCAGAAGGGATGTTGCACTTCTTGGAGACTACGTCTACTATCGCTTTAGCCACATCGTCAGGCGAGTACGGCGTTCTTGGCGGCATTTTGATTTGAAAACAGGCGAGCTCCTCTTTAAGTTAGTACTATTTCCCACCATAAATTTTTGAAGGTGTTAGTTGTTGCAGGCTTACATTTTCTCCAATCATATCAATTCTTGATTTCTATTGGGTAATGCAGCTCGGCAAATCACAGATCCGTCACGTTATGTCGATAGGAGTAGGTATGGCAGAAAAAACTTCCGTTATTGGATGCACGTGGCTCTTACCCGATATCGCCATCACTGGTTTACGAGCAGCGTGCAAACTGATGACATCGGCTGATTGGTTGTTTGTACTACAGTCGTCGTGGATAGCAAGGGTTTGAGTGTTCCGGGTTTCGGTGTGTCCATATGGTGTTGGCGGCAGCGTCGAAACGATGATTGTTCTGCTGCAACCCAAGTGGGTGCCTGCATGTGGGCGATTGTTTGGTCATGGAGCGTGCATAGCTACGAGCAAGAAATTGCTAGGCGGTGCAGACGTAGAGCGAAATGGTTTCTTACCCAGAGCGGTCGTCATGGCTGTGTGATCTGTGGACAGTCTGAACCATTACATTGCATCTATGCCGAGCCGCCCCTTCACCTAATCGATATGGTGACGATTCCAACGTTGGCACATAGCACTTTTTGATCCCACTGATCCCCTCGAGGCACGATTACGCTTGGAGGCCTTTCCACTGACCCCCCCAGTGACGCGATACTTGCTCGGGTCACAAGTCCAAAGCTTGTCCTATATACCCTCAACATCACCCACCCCTTGGTCCAGCGAAGTCTAGACACAATCACAACAATTGAAACCCGTTCAAGAGGTTCATACTGCCACCCCCGTAGCCCCCACCGTTGGCGACGGCGGCAACTATATTGAGATTCGCGTTATATCAACAATCAAATGTGGACAATCATGCTGCAATTCAACAACGACCACTCAAGACCGCGGGATGCAGCAGCGATGGCTTTGCCTACGGTAGGTAGGTCTAGGTTTCAAACCATATCATTCGTGCTCAGATCCATGATGCAACCCTCCATTGAGAAATGCACAACACATTGTATTACACTACGACATAGTTTAAATCTACCAACAGGTTTAAGCTTTCTTGCTCTTGGCAGCAGGGCATCCGCCAGTCTTGGGGTCCAACTTGCCGTTGCCCCCTGCGATACGGTAGCACTTGGTTGATGGGAAGATGGACATGATGCTGGTCGTGACCGAGAAACACAGGCACATGGTGAAGACGGTGATCAAAATGATGCCGGCCAACGGATTCTTGCCGCCCTTCTTCTTGAGCTCTTGCATCTGGGGGCGCTGGGGAGGCAGCATCCACAGCCACGTGAGCGCAAACAACTTGCTCCCGTATGAGATAAAGTACGAGTACGTGACGTCCCACCGCACTTCGGTCGTGTCAGACTTGAGGTCGTTTTGGGACAGCATAAAGTACGTGTCGATGAACTTGTAGATCACAGACGCAAACTGAGACGCCAAGTTGGACACGGTCGTGACCAAGCCGTACGTGGCGCCTTCGTTGCCGACATCGGCGATCTCCACGGCGCAGTACGTTGCCACGATGAAGCGCACGCCGCCGGGCACGTTGTCCGCCAGCGCCACGCCGGTGTAAAACCATTGTTTGCGAATGATGTCCCAGATCGTCACAAAGATGACAAACCCGTCCACCAACATCACACCGACGGACGAAAGACCGATGGCCCACCGCCAGTTCCAGTGCAGACCCCACTTGGCCACGGACAGGAGGATCGCGGCAAAGATGAGTTGGCCAATGATCGTAGACAACGAGTCGTTCAATGGCTCGACTTTGGCCCACACACTTGACATGGGGTTGCCGGCCGTGGCCTTCCCTGATACTTGCGCCGTCTGGCACTCCCGTTCGATTTCTCGGCGCCATTGTGGGCCACCAACTAGACCCTGCATACCAAACCCGATTAATTCACGACAAATTCCTTGCGGCCCTGCCGAAATGGAAATGTCGAGCACGAACAATGCAAGGTCGTCGCACCATAGCCTCCACCATGATCCTGTCCCAAATCTGGCATATAACGGCGGTAACACCTGTGCCTGTCGTTATGGTTGCAACGTGGCAACGAATGATTACCAATTACATCCTTTGCAGTCGAACCACCGACGACCCCTCGTATCGCCCCCTCCTGCATCGTATGTGGCATCACGACAAGCACATCGGACTCGGCATCCCCCACATTGCGTCCACAATTCGCAGCCAACGGTTGCTACTCCTGCAGCGATTAATGTGCTCACCTGCCTCCGATTCCCCTCCGCCTTGGGCGTGTTTGGTCCAGCAACAGTTGTTCAGTGCCTCCAGCAACTGTACCGGACATCACACCCATTTGACTTTCTGTGGCAATGCCCCCACTCATTATCGGCGTGGATGTATACTACCGAGCTCCATCCATTGTGGCTTGACGTGTGGTTTGAATGGTCACGCGTACCCTTGGAACGACGTATTTCCATTGCCCCGGACATTGCTACCACTCTCGACTTGCCCCTGTGGGACTCAACGTTCGCGCCATTCCTCGATATCCACAAAAACAACGCTGCACGCATGTCGTCAAAACGAGCACCTACTGGTTCGTGGTGCCTCCATGGTGCTAGCAACGGGCTTCGCAGCCTCCGTGATTTTCTACGTGTTGGTGTCGGCGGATCGTGGCCCTCCTTCCACCAATTTATTGCCGCCATGTCGTCCGGTAATCGGGCAGTCCCAGTCGTGTTGCAGAACGGGTCGATCCGTTTTGCCCCAGTCGAAAAGTCCCGTCTGATTTACGAGCATTTCACGAAAATCCTCCGCGATGTCAAACTGCTGTACTCAATCCCCCACGACGCCCAGCTCCAAATGCTTCCTCTGACCGACCATACCTTTCAACCGAAAATCAAGTACATCGTTGTTCCGTTTGAGGTGTGGCCGAAGTGATTTGTGCAGATTCTAGCGTCCCACTCTGATTATCCCACTCGTGACCACCCCACAAAGAGTGCTACTCGCCCCAACTTCAAGTCGGCTCGACTTTACTTGCGATTGGTGCGCCAGTCCATCGATGTCCCCCCCTGTGCATGCGGATGTGTGGTTCCGTGTCCTCTTTGGCATGCTTCCTGTGAATGCTCGTTTCGTGTATCGCCAGGCTACAGACGCCAGCGCCGTGCTGTGTGCGCACGGCTGCCTCGAAGTTGAGTCTCAACTACACGCACTTTTTGCTTGCCCTCGATTGGCCCCCCTGTGGCAAACCCACCAGTCAGCATGGCGGACTACTGGAGTCCGATTTTCCTGGCACAACATTTTGAACCTGGACGATTTTTATTGTCACGTCAACCACGGGCATCTCAAACCAGCACTGTTTCAGTTGTGGGTCATGGTCACTGGTGTCTGTCTACACCTCCTGTGGTTTCACCACAATCAAGTTCAATATCAGGGCCACGCGCTACCGCCCCTCGCGGCCCTCATTGAACTGTCCTTTGTCACTTGGACTGCCACAGTACGGTCGTGGCTTCGTCGTTTACCCCCTGACGATATCACTCGACCTGCTCTGATGGCTGCGCTAGATTTGTTATTTCGGCAGTCCCACTACTCGCAATTGCATCAAAAATTCCCCCCGTGTCTCAAGCTTGCACCGACGTTCGATATTCATTAGCCCCACGCTGGTTTACACTGGCTGTACCGTTGTGCAATCACCATTGTCGTGTCGTGTTTTGTTTACCCCTATTCCACCCCAAGCACTACTCCCCCCACCATCTCAACTGCGGTTTTGCTGCATCACCAGCATATTGTGGTGTGCGTCCAGTCCAAAGTTGTGTACATTCATTTCTGGCTACGTTTGCCCCATCCCCTGCAACCGTACGCCCACCAACGTGCTCTGATGTCCGTCACTCCAGCCTCACCACACACACATTGCTGCAGTATCCATCGGTTGCCTTGGCTCGAGGGGACTCCCCTTCGCAGATCATCACGTGATTCGTTTTGTGCGGCATTGTGTTTCACTGTGTTGTGCGACATGACCAGTACCCCCCCCGAACTGGCTTGATTGTTCCCCATCTTCCACTTCTCGGCTGCGCCTCTCCAGCATCATTCTCGGCCTCCCCCATCATAATCATGTTCCACATGTAGTTCCTTGCAAGTGCTTCGTGCTCTGGCATTCGGACTGGGTTGAGCTTCGGCAAGATTAGGACTAGCTGTTAATATTGATAATCTATACCCTTTGACAATAGACTAACGGCGCCCAGTCCTTCAGTTGGCAGCTTGTACATAGTACCACTATGCTGACCATCGTAAAGACTACCCTTCGTTCACCAACTGTTACCATGTCGCTTGATCTGTCCACCGTAACCCCTCTTGGCATACCTGTCGACCCGTCGATTGGCACCAACCCCCTCGTGATGCCACACGGTTCCACTCCCCGGCTGCTTCGTCGTTCCATAACGTCCAGGACAGCCAACGACTCAGGCGTTGATGACACTGTCACCGACCCGTTACCTTTTGTTCCTGGCCAACCGCTCGTTTCGACTGCTTCGCCGCCACCCAGCACGTCTCCTGCGGAGAACGTATGGGAGTTCATGCGTGCAAATCATCGCCGCACTGACCGCGCAAGCTCCAAAGCTGATATCGGCACCCATCGCCCCACCATACCCCAGCTTGCACCCCTCCTGGAACTCTGGAGCTTCTGACTAACGGCTCTACGCAAGCACCAAATTCTGAAAGGCACCAGGCCTCGTTAGTGCATCGGCCACGAGCGACAACACGACGACGACAGACTGCACAAAGGTCGTAACGTATCTTTACTGATTATTTGGCGCTCAATCATACGGACCCCCGACTCGCATAATCCCCCTGACCAAACCTCCCGCCGCTGCGTGCTCGCCCATACTACAAAACGCATATGTGACGTCCAGCGCGAATCATTGGACGCCCCCATCACCCCTGCGGACCATGAACCCCAACAAGGTCATTTTCGAGCGGTGCTTGTCATAATTCTACTTCTGACGTTGCTGGGCCTTCGTCAAATTCTCGTGAGCCATCCGAATGACTTCCTTTCGATGTTCCGCAAAATTCTTGGCAAAGTTTTCTTGGACAAGGAGCCGCTCACGGAAGGGTTGCGCAACCTGCGGCCTGTGTCGACTTCGAAGGGCGTCAAGCCGGTTGATGCTTGGACTAATCCTTGGTGGGCATACACGATCGTTGGCAAATGCTCGACCCAGTCTTGTCCTAGATATGACACTTGACATCTGAGCGCATCTTCGAGATTTCGATTCTGGCGATCAGTCCCTCCATCGGCTTGAGCTCTGCCGGCGGTGGTCATGGATTGGCGGATACCCATAATCTCCATGAGGGACTTCCAAAACGTGCTTGTAAACTTGGGGTCACGATCGCTGATGATCATTGCTGGTACTCCATGGTAACGAACAACACGTTCGAAGAATTCCTTCGCCGTTTGGGGTGCGTCAACATCTGATCTCGTCGGGATGTACTTTGGCCGCTTGGAGAGCTTGTCTATCACGACCAAACTGGCATCATGCCTTTTTACACGGGCAAACCGGTGATCCAATCCGCTGAAACAGTTTGCCAACACTCTTCCGGCGCGGGAATGGGAATCAGCTTGCAATTTGCACGCAGACTGCTCGTCTTGTATAGACTGCATGTTTCACAAGTCGCGACGTATAACTTCACGTCTTTGGCAAGAGTGTTCCAGTAGTACCACTGCGCTACACTTAACAATGTACGTCGAGTTCCAGTGTGCACGGTAGTGCTTGGATCGTGTACGAGAGATAAATTCTCGGCGAGTAGCACGTCATCGTTGGGGACACATAGCTTCCAAACTTGGTCGTGGCTTTGGTGTCCATCTCGATGGTGCTAAAGGACACTTGCTTCGAGTGGTTCACCGTTAGGTGTTAAGGCACTAGCACTCCTTTTTGCTTCCCCAACTCCTCTCCCCTAAAAGGAGAGTCGACAATGAGCGATATCACGAGTCGTGTAGATGGAGAGAGCCGAGGCATGGATAAGAAGTCGATTGATGCGCGCCGCGACTGAGGCACAGTGGATACCACACGCGTGGATTGAGAGCTGGTCAACGGTGGAGGTGGCCTGTGGAGGCCGAGACAAGGCATCAGCTACCACATTCATCTTGCCCGGGCTTTGATGGAAGGCAAAGTCGAAACACTGAAATCCTCAAGCCAACGCGTCAACTTGGGCGTAAGAGACCGGCGTTGTCATGACCTACTTGCAGCATGAGTTATCGGTGTATACATCAAACCGAGTGCCATGCAGGTAATGGCGCCACTTGCCCAGAGCCAACTTAATGGCGTACTGTACTTTTTCGTGCGCGGGCCATTCTGTTCATGAGGACAGAAGCGTTTGTTTGGACATGTAAGCAACGGACCGATCATTGCCGTCGCCGTCGAGCTTGTAAGTGACTGTACCACAGCAGAAACCAGAGACGTCGGTGGTAACCACAAAAGGCTTGTTGTAGTCAGGCAATTGGAAAACAGGGGTTTGCTGCAACGCGAACTTGATTGTCAAAAACGCTCGACGCTTGTCCTCGCTCCAGTGCCACTTGGCTCCTTTCTTCAGCAAACCACTAAGGGGGCGGATGAGCTCCGTTAAGTCGAGGATGAACTTGCGGTAGTAACTGGCAAGACGACAAAACTCATGACATCTTTGCACGAGTGAGGCTCCGACCACTTTCTGCGTTCATTCTACCGGTCTAGAGCTGCGTTTAACAGTAAGTCGAATCTTTGTCGGGAATCTGTATCCGTGCTTGGACAGTGAGGTCGTGGAACTACTGAGCCAATGGGGCCGCCATAGTACATATACGAACGAGGGTTCTCCCAAGGCTCGATTAGGGCCACTCCTTGGGTCCTTTGCTTATCGTTAGCTCAGGTTTATTTATTCCATTCAATACATAGTCACCCACGATGAAGACTAACTTTCCAGCAAAATATAGGTCGGCTACAATACAGGTGTAGGTTAGTAAAGTTGTTTTTGGGTGAGTCTGGATCACACCCCAATTTTTGCCCAATTAAAATGTCGAAAATTTGGTTCAAAGTAATTCGAAGAATTTAGTTGTTCTCTATTTTTGACTGTCTGAATTTTCAAACTGATTTCGAAAGAATCAGTAAATTAACTTTCAGAAAAAGTCCCTTTAGGGCACTCTGGCTGCCACAAAAAATGTCAGAAAACACCTCTTTGAATATTATGACAATTTTTCAAACAACGGCTTTTGTGTTTTTGGCTACCAAATCTGACATATATAACGTGACACAATACGTCGCGTTTTTACTGTTTTCTGACAGAAAAAAGTTTGATCTGCAACTGTCCAATTTTTACCTACACGTTATTAGACAGATTTCGGAACACGTTCCCATGCATTTGCCGTCAATTTACCTCCTTAAAAATTTTCCAGTTTACGGGAACTGTCAAATTTTATGTGGGATGCCGTAGAATCGGCCATTTGTACGGAAAGGTCACCCCTCCTCTAGGGCACCATCATTGGTCTTAAATCGTGGATTTCAACCAGTCGCGCATAACGTTAATAATGCACACTTCGTCACCTTGCATAACCCGACGTGGCCTGGTGTCCAGCCTTTTCCTCACTACTGTAAGGTGGGTCATTCCAAGAGTTCAGGTGGAGCGATTACGTGCATCATATCTTGTCTTATTCATTCAGCCAGTTATCCTGAACCTTCTCCAGCAGTCGGCGTAATTGCCTTGGTTCGATGTCCTGCCACGACGATTTGAATATGGGGCTTCGGTGTTTCGCCTATAGGCGCATGAAGCGTACAGAAAACTCACAATTCTCATCCGCATGTGCACATAAGTGGACATGGTCGAGTACGCAGTTGCGCCCCTCTAATCATGAACTAAAATCACCAAGCGGTTTCGTAAGGTGTCGTAAAGCTACTTACTCCCTTGCTCAACGTGGCACGCAATAACTGGGATCATAATAGTAAAGTTGTGGACCCATGAGGTGTGTGACAAGACCCCTTCGTGATGCCAGTTGTGGTAATGGGGCCACATGAGTAAGCTTACGCAATGCAACAACAGGGAACTATGTGCGGTGTGGATTCGCCACCACACATGCAAGCATACGGATATCGTTCCTCATGCGGATGTGGTAAATGCAAATAAGTTTTGTCGAAATCATGAGTTGGGTCTGCCACATATTTCCCGTGCATTAAAATTTCCGTGCGTGGGAAGTCTACGGCAGTGCTTCCGAAATATGTCTATTCTATCGATAGTTCTGCTTCCATCATGGCATCCAGAGGTCACATCATAATATTTTCTCACCTCCCATTTGAAACGGGAATTCTGTGTGCATAAAAATTTCTGTGGCATCCAGACTCGGCCTTAACCTCTTTTTTATTATTTGGCGAAAAACGAGATATTTCGCATGATATTGAATTCTCCAAATTTTGGATCCAGACAGATATTTGATAATTTGCATTTTTGCCGGTTTCTTAAATTGCCAAAATATCGAAGATTTTGGCCTTTTTTGAGATCCAGACACACCCAGGCTATGAATAAAAACGCGCCGTTAGTCTATTGTCAAAGGGTATAGATTAACAAGTATTAACAAGCTTGAGCCGTTAGTCTAATGGTTAGGATTTCTCCCTTCCAAGGAGAAGGTCGGGGTTCAATTCCCCGACGGCGCAACTTTTTTTCTGTAAAACAATCCCTTCAATTATTCAGAGTACCATATTCCATCCTCCTGGTGACCGAGTCCACGGCAGCGATGTATCGCCGTTGGCAGTCCAGTTGGTCGGTGTATTCGTGGTGAAAGTACTTTGATCTTGCATGCCAACACTCACGGCCCTTACCAAGTTCGCCACCGCTGGTTCTGGCACTGCGAGAAATTGCAAACGGTTGTTCGGGTTGCTGGTTAACGACTATGATCCCTCGACCTCTGGGCTAGAGCTTGTAGGGGTGTTCTGGGATTCGGCGTGGTTGTGAACGTTGGTTGAACCAGTGGCAAGTACTTCGTACTAGAGTAGGGCGGTGGTGGTCTTGACGACGATGATTGTGATCCGCTTCCGAAATCCTTCATGGCTGTGTGGAAATGTGAGGCCTTGCTACGCGGTGTAGAAATGCTGTGAAGCGAATGACACATTGCAAGTCTGCTTGACCTTAGATGGCGCCCATTGAAATCGCACATCAACTTTGGCGCTCGCCCATGCATGACCTTAACTTCCAGTGTCATATGTCATTCCGAATGGACTACATACTGCACCATTATAGTATGGGGCAGTAGTCCTTGCGCGAGCGTCCGAGTTGAAGGCGTTCCCGCCCATGCATGACCTTAACTTCCAGTGTCATATGTCATTCCGAATGGCCTACATACTGCACCATTATAGTATGGCGTTCGAGTTGAAGGCGTTCCCGCGGTGATGATCACCACTGGAGGTCCAAAGGCATGAGGCACGTGCGCTACGGCACTGAGAATTCCGACGAAAAGCGTTCATCTGGGTCCGAAGGTCAACACTGGAGGAATACATAATACATTGCACCAACACATGCTATCTCGGGGGCGTCGCATGGTCATTGATGCATTGCCAATGATGGTATACGGATGGCGATCTAGTTGCTTCCGCCCCCGTCTGCCGCCATCATCAATGTGATGGTGTCGCCCTTGAGCAAAATGCGACCCAACGGGATTCGTTTGAGGTTCTTCACGTCAAGCTCTTCTGCATCGTCCAGCACCAGGTTCATGTACTCGTCAAAGCCCATGATGCGGCCTTCGATGCGCGAGTTCACTTGTTCATACAGCCAGATCTGCACCCGCGATTTCTACACACCACACAGCATCGTCACAACCTCCCCTTTGGCGACGAGCAGCATGATGATGATGTCATCATGCTGCGCGAGTACGTACATTCTGCAGGAAGCGGAAGATCAGGTTGATCGGCTGCGTCATGGGTTTCTGGACCTTGTTCATCGTGGCGTCTGCGTCTGGTTGTTGCTTGTCTCCCTACCGCTTGTTGGATTTGGGGCTTCCACCAATTAAGTAAGTCTCCACCAATCAGGTGGCGTAAATGCCACAATTTATATCCAATCACACGGCTTGAGTCTACCCTACACTATTCAAGTACTGAAAGTACACAGCTCTACTTTTTACATTGGCACACTATTTTCGACGTTTGAGCGCTCCAATTTTAGTGCGGAAGTCAACCTATTGTTACAAGCGACCGACGCCGTGGTAGAATGCAGCGCACCGTGGCACAACATGCAGTGGCTACGTCAGCTGCAGATGGGATTGACGCACCCACCGACGCGTCAGCAGCAGCATCAGCTCCTCCCCATCCTGCTGACGCTGCTACTCCCGCCAAAGCCTCCTCAGGGAATTGGATCCAGGCGCGCCTCGACCAACTCAAGAACTCGGTCAAAAAGCATTTCGCACCGCAGTTGACCGAGCTCAAGTCGAAACTCACAACGTCGGCAAGTTTCAGCCGAGACCGCATTCGCACGAGCGGCGAACAGCTGCAACCAGCGCTTTCCAAGGCCAAAGGCGGTGTGGTCGGACTCACACGACGGGTGTCGCACACATCGGCGCACATGCAACAGCAGGTGGAAGCATTATTGGGCGCTCGCCTTGTCCATGACTTGTTTGTGACCAAGAAGCATGCCGTGGAGGATGATCGTTCCCAATTCGTCATGGACTCCAAAGCTAGTCCAACCCACTTCGTAGCATGTATGTCCGGACTACACATACCCTTGTATTGTCCTTTCACCCCAAAGTTGGTTGACTCTTGTGCTGATTCGCCAAATCTATCGATCGATACTTTGTACTGCCTGCCTATGTATGTTCAGATCGTCCAGTGTCACACTAATTTCAGTCACACACTGATTTGATGATGAATTGGGTGGATTTGATTGGCTACTTGATTAGTATTCAGGGTTTTGATTGGTCAATCTATTGTCTGCCGATTTGGTGCTGCTCATTCGATTGAGCACCCCACTCTAATTTCGAATCGACTTGACAATACAAGCGCGCGTTTGTATGGAGCAACAAAGGGCGTTCGGTTTCTTCAAATATATTGTCTATTTTCCCAAAATTTGGTTGACTTTTGTGAGGAATCGCCAAATATCTATCGATCGATTCGTTGTACTGAATTTTGTATGTAAAAAAAGTGTCCAGTGGTGGATTGGTATCACACTAATTGAGGTCACACATTAATTTTCTATGTGGATAATGGTTTCGTGCAATCTGATTGGCTAAATATATCCTTCTGCCGATGATTCATGTGTCCATTCAATTTGGTTGTGTCGATTTATTCATTATTCTCCATGTCGCTCCAGTTTACAGAAGAAACACATAAACAATATGTATCTAAACTCGATAGCTGCACACAATCTCGTGGGCTGGTACGACGCTCCCAACTCAACTTACGGTACCTTGTTAATTTGCCCCAAACCAACCAACCAAAGCGTGCAACATATACTGTGATTGTTTCATGTCGTTGTAGCTTGCTCCATGTCTTCGGTGGCGGCGATATGCATGGACATGCCTCATGTTCTGTACACCATCGTTGCATTCACGGGCTGGTACGGATCTCCAGCTAAGCCCGTTCTTATGCTATAATACTGTATGTATGCTCAACGTGTCATGCCCATAGTGTGGCTACGTACACACGTTGTTCGGCTGTAAATCGCGGAATGCGCCACCATCTTTTAGCCGAGCCAAGGCTGCACCGATATTGTGTTCGTGTTGGTGGGTTGCCTGCGTCGCTTCGGCTTCCATTCTGGCAACACGTGTCTGGGTACAGGACTAGTATGCGATAGCTCTAACGGCATTGCCTTGTATACTGTATGTGATTCCCGTGTATTCTTTGGTTCCATTCTGCACCTGCCCCCAACTAGCTACAGTTGCGTGAATTGAATGCGATAAACATTTCACTACGTTGTATAGCCCTGCGTGATGCAACTGGTTAGCTGGCTACAATTGTGATATGAATTGTATTACATTTATGTTGGTGCATATCTGTCGTAGCTAGAGATGTCAACTGAGCGTAAGGACGTGATTTTTGTGCGACCTAGCTGGCTACAGGTTTGAATGGAATACATTACTTTTTCTCATGATGTAGCTGCATGGCGTAGCTGACAACAGGTGTGAAGTGTATAGTTAATTTCTGTTTATGTAGCTACTGAAGCTGACTACCGTTGTGAACTGAGTGAAGTCTGTGTGACGTAGCTGGCTACAAATTTGGGGAGGGGGTGCAAACGAATCGTGCCGACCAAACCGATCCACAATCGATCTGATTGGTTGAATTTCATTGAGAAGGTTTTGATTGGTTAATAATTTTGAGCTCGTCTGAAGTAGCCAATCAAATCGATTTAAATTCCAACGAGAAACCACAACACGACATTTCACTCGAAAGCACAATATGTGTTATTGTCATTCTTTTACCCAAAATTTGGTTGACTTTTGTGCTGATTCTTTGCCAAATCTATATCAATCGATTCGTTGGTTTACTGACTTTTTTTGTATGTAAAACTCGAGCCATATCACACTAATTGAAGTCACATACTAATTCGATGTTGAATTAGTCGTATAGTGGATTTGATTGGCTACTTGATTCGTGATCTGGGATTTGATTGGTCGATCGATTGTCTGCCGATGTATTTGGTGATTCTGCCCATTGAACTCCAATTTCGAATCGACTGACAATATTGATTCCTGAATACATGGCTACGCATCTGGCCACCGTTAATGAACGCAACGTGTTAAGTATTGATTGCTCATGTCCTAGTTGTGTGGCCTCGCTGACCAGCTACCTACCTACAGTGTGAATTGAATATGGCAGGTGTGTGGCGTAGCTGGCTACAGTTGTGGAATGAATGTACTTACTCTATTGTTTATATTTCTCTCATGATGTAGCTCCGTGGTGGAGCTAAGTAGGTGGTTATAAACATCACTGGATGACTTTGTAGGTCGAAAGAATTGCAGCAAACTTCGTCAGTAGACTATTTGACTTACCAGCACGACGCCAAGCTCAAAGGCGAGTGGGTTGAAGCCATCTACATTGACGTGCGTCGAACCTACGGTCGTGTAGCTATCGAGTCTTCTGCCTCTGGTCTTTCAGACGGATTATTTAGGTACATTCGATTGAAATATATATTGTCCTTTTAAAAATTTGAAACTTTTTTTTCGCCAAATCTATCGATTCTTTGTTACTGAATGTTGTATGTAAAAACGTGTCCTTTGTGGTGATTGGTATCACCGTAATTAACACTAATTTGATGTCGTTGATGATGGTTTCCTGCTATCTGATTGGCTGAATCCTTCTGCCGATTCTTCAGTATATTTATTTGGTTGTGTCGATTCATATATTATTCTCCATGTCGCTCCAGTTTAGAGTAAACACATAAACAATATCTACCGTCGAGTCTATCTTCGCAACTGACCACTGCTTTAATGGGCTTTGATTATGGATTTGATACGAATTCCTGGACCCTGATCCACCAATAGACTCACACAACCGATCTTCATGAATCGCTTTCATTGGTCAATCTGAACAGGCTTGTCGCTGATTGGCTACATTATTTTTTCGGTTTACTTTGTGCTTACTGCGGAATATCACGAAAGTAGCCAATACAATTTCATAGTGTGAGATTTTTGTTTGATCGACTTTTCTTACGAATTATGCCAATAATATATGGGAGTTTTTTGGCATTTTCATACCAACGTTCGTTACGCTGGGATCGTTATAGCAGCCGCAACAATGCTATGGATCACTCTGACCAAGACATTCAATCACAACTGACGGGAATCCTGCTGGCGTTGGCCAGCCGGTATCCACTCGTGGGGTATTGCCAAGGCATGGACTATATCGCTGCGCATCTCCTTCAACATGTGATTTCACACTCGACACAAGCCACCGCCGCTTCTGTAAGTGAGAGCACTTACTTATCCGTACCTACTACTCCTTTGATTCATACTCGTCTTGTTCCTGGGGTTTTACGTCCCGCTAGTTGGTCGTAGTTGTGTTCTAGTAATACTAGTCGTTCTGGTCTAGTCGTCGATGTGACTGGTTTTGGGTAGGCACTGAGCGCCGTGCCGTTGTCGTCCAAGGCGCAACGGTTGGTCGAGGAAGAAGAAACCTCGTTTTGGCTGTTTGTGGCTCTGTTGGACCAGTACGGGTTGGAAGCCATGTTCAGGTACTAGTACTACTAGTATTACTAGGCGTTTTCCCTTTGGGCTGTGGAGAGATATGTGTTTTTTTGTTGTTGGCTGTATATATATATATATTGTAGCCCGGGGCTGAGCAAATTGCACTTGCATTGCTATCAATTCAATCGGTTTCTGCAACTCGGGCTACCGAAACTGCATGCACATTTTGAAGTCGAAGGCATGTCGGTGCAAATGTACCTCGTCGGGTGGTTTCAAACCCTATTTTTGTACTTGAACGCGTTGCCGCGCCACAGTATCGACAACATGTGGGACATTTTCATGGCGGAAAAGAGCTGGAAGATCCTCTTCCGTGTGGCGCTGGCCTTGCTGTCCATGTGTGAAGCCCACTTGCTTCAACAACCCATCGACAGCGCCAGTCGTTTCCTCAATACATTTGCGACCCACTTGGTACGAACCAAAAAACAACACATAACAGGGCCATGGTGGTTTCCCTCGGGAGTTCATTTGCCTGGGATAAGGAATCGATGTCTCACTTGGGGACGCATTGATGTATTCCTAGCCCATGTTGGAGCCATACGTGCTAGTGCCCACGGCGCTTCGTATTAAAGTGACCAACCGCCACCTCGCGGACCTGAGCCTCGGATTTGACAGCACGCAGCCGCTGCCGTAACAGATGCCTAATTTATTCCACCGAAAAAAATATAAAGTGACATGTAAATTATAAACTGGAGCTGCGTCTTCATGTCAAACAATGTGCCGTTAGCGATATAAGGACACTGGTGGTACACTGTCGACCGTCATGAGTGATTTTATATTGAGACTTAGTGCCGTCCTGACTAATATTACATGTGTGATGGACTAATTTTGTAATTGGTACTAGTAATTAGTAGTGCGGATCAATAATTTCGTGCAAAATATTGGGTCTTTGGGGTGTAGGTGGTGAGGCTCACTTGCTCTGGTAGTCGTAGAAAGCCATGGAATACTATGGTATAAGTAACGAACCTGGGATACGACGATGTATGTCTGCACTTTTTACTACTGTTTCAATGAAAGCTGGGTTGTGATGTGTGTTTACAGTTAGGCGACAAATCCCAATTACAGATAATGTTAAGATAATACTGTAGTCCATAGTAATTATTCTCGATATTCAAACTAGGTGCGGTCCGCACTAATTCTCATGATTGAGATATACGTATAGGTCGACGGTGTAACAGTAGCTATATAATAATGCTACTTCGAAGTATAAGTATATAACGAGTTGCACTAGCAATGCGCTGGATGAGCTGGCTAACAAATTGTATCGAGAAACCATAACCGAATATGCGATTCCGATGGAATGTGATGATTATTGCTTGGATTATACTAGCATCGGTCTAAACTTAGAGTCGTCAGATCATTTTTTGAGACTCCACCGGCCATGTACGACGACGACGACGATGATGCCGAAGGCAATGTCGGCGACACACTCCACGCCCTTGAGGCCACGTTGGTTCAACTGGAAACCAAATGCTACCTTGCTGCGATTCCTAGCTCCCATCCAAAGTCGGCGGAAACCACGGCTTGGGCTGCTGTCATGGCAGAGTACGTGGACGCTGCAGCCACGTGCACGAGGTTGAGTCAATCGGGGGCTGCCGAGATTTGTCGTGGAGACTGTAGCCAAGAAGGCGACGACAATGATGATGGTGATGATGTGCTTCTCCTATCTACTGTGCCTCGATCATGTGATGATGATCATGCTGGTACTACTGTAGTAGGCAGTGCATTGCTACTTCGTATGGAGTCGTCTCTGGCATCGCTGGCGGCCTCGTGCACTGTCGCACAGATATGGGACGCAGACGCCCCCGAAGTGGTAGATGCCATCGCACGATGCTTCTTTGACCTGGCCAAGCTCTGCGAAGCCACGGGATTAGTTGTGCCAGCATTCCCAGACTCGGACGACGCCCTTGTGGTCATGAAGGATGATGCACCGTTGGACAACCGTGGTGGGAAAGGAACCATGAAACCGGTGGCGATCGCAAGTAGGATACGCGAGCCTCGACGCCGACGACACGTCGAAGTTGCCATCGAAAGCTCGTCGTCAGACTCGGACGATGAGGCGGTGGCCTGGTGCGCGGACATTTTGCCACGTCAGAAGAGGCCTCCACCGGCCTTGCGCTCTCGCTTCACAGACATGGCTACCCCAAAGAAGTGATTTTCTATCGATATGTGTTAACCATCGACGACGACATTCTGGACTGGATGTGGAGCAAACTCGATCAATTGTAAGCCTTAATTTTCGATATACTATATGTATAGTTCACAAACCTGGCATTTAATTAGTTGGCTAAGTTAACGTCAGAGTAGTTTGGCTAAGTTATCGGATTGAATGTCACTTTTCATTAGCCTGGCATAGTGCAGTACAAATGTACTGTACCGTTACAATGTGTCGGAACGGGGCCACTTCAACTTGCAGGGCCACCATACTGGACCCAAGTAAAACCTGTAGTGGCACAGCTTCAACCACACCCCTCTCATCTCGATTAAATCACCTTGACTCGCAGTATCAATTGCGACCGACAACATGCTCCTCGCACTTCGTAGCCTCGTTGCCATGGCGGCAACAGCTTATGCCTCTGCTCCTGTCAATGCCGCCGCCGACACTCCATTAACTCCGCTGGCCCAAGAACACTTCATCGTGGACCTTCCCCACTACCGCGACCCAACCCCAATCTCGTTTGGAATGTACGCCGGCCGCATGCCATTGCCTAGCAACGGACAAGAGATGTTTTACTGGTACGTTGAATCCAAGGACAACCCTGACGTGGACCCGTTGGTGTTGTGGCTCAACGGCGGGCCAGGCTGCTCGTCGCTCGGCGGGATGTTCACGGAGCTCGGTCCGTTTGTCGTCGAGAGCGACCTCACCGTCAAGCTGAACCCGTACGCGTGGAACCGCAAGGCGAACGTTGTGTTTTTGGAGTCGCCCGCGGGGGTGGGCTTTAGCCAGCCGCAGTTGAACCAGTCCGACTACAACGACGACTTTACCACGGACCGTATTGCCGAGTTTCTCGAGCAATTTCTCCTCACGTATCCGTCGTTGCAGCAACGACCGCTGTACATTACGGGCGAAAGCTACGCAGGCATCTACATTCCGTACCTTGTGCACACATTGGTCACGGCCAAGGCAACCCCCCATCAGCAGCAGCAGCAGTACCCCCCTCACCATCACGGGCGTCGACGAGGCGGGGGGGGGGTCTTTACCCCTCGGTTCCCTACCATCAACCTCCGCGGGTACGCCATCGGCAACCCCTTCACGGACGCCGACATTGACGGCAATGCATACATGGACTACTTTTACGCCCACGCGTTGATCTCCATGGAAAACTACAACGACATGGTGGACAAGTGTGAATCGGAGATCGGCCAGTGCATGTTCACTTCGGTCAACTGCTCGGCGCCGTGCCAAGCCGCGATTGACGAGGGCATCGTCGCCGCGGACACGGCTTACTTTAACCCGTACTACATCTACGGCGATGTGTGCCTGCTCTCCAACAACCAAGCCGACATGCTACATTTCCGAAAGCGCATGGATTACCAGCCCATGCACCGTGGAAAGATCGAACCGTGTACGGACAAGTACACTGAAAAGTACTTGAACTTGGCCGTTGTCCAGGTATATATATTCATAGCTCGTACACTCTATCGAATTGGTCACGAATGGGCGACAACTCGTTGGTGTGTGGCGTCTAACGACGGTGAATTGTTAGGAAGCTATTCATGTCAAGACATCGAGCGGGGCGTCACCACTGTTTGCATGGGCAGACTGCAACATGGACATTGCCGAGGGGTACAATCGATCTCTTTCTGCCCTGCCCAAGTACAAGACCATTCTTAAGCACAGTATGTGATTCGACTATAACCAACCAACAGCTACTCTATATTTCGACTAACTCATCGTTTGTAGATTTGACGGCGCTGATTTACAGTGGGGACGCGGACGCCGTGGTCAACTTTATCGGGACCGAGCGGTGGATTGCCAGCCCCAACGGCTTGCATTTGCCCGTGACGCAAAAGTGGAAGTCATGGTTTGGTCCCGACCAGCAGCTCGCAGGGTACACGCAAGAGTACCAAGGCCTGACGTTCAAAACGGTCAAGGGTGCAGGCCACATGGTACCTATTCAAACCACTAGGACTCGGTATTGAGTAGTACCTACTCATTAGGTCCCTGCCATTCGACCGCTGCATGCGTTGTACATGTTTGAATGCTTTTTGTACGGTGATACAACGTGCAACACGTTCGCGTACCCCCAAGACAACCTCGAGTACCTGACGGGGGAAGTGGACGACGCAGACAACCTCACCTCTGTGATTGCCACCAAGTTGGAGTCTACGAATGACATGGCAGCACGTGGAGCGAGTAGTAGTAGCAGTACCTTGTGGACCGTGGTGGTGGGAACGGGGGCGGGCGTCGCAGCGTTTGTGGCCTTGCAAGTCATGACCACTGCTACCCGTCGATCGACGTATTCGGCGTTGTAGAACACGAGGGCTATGAGCATGCTATTTTGTTTTAACAAAGTTCACAATGTCAAGCGTCCCTTTGGAAGGCTACCATTGATGTCAAGAGACAGTCTACTTTGTAAATACTATATAGTGACGTTGATCTGCCATCGGCAGCGACCAGCAACATGTTGTAAACCCAACGAGCCGGACACCAAGAATCTACTGGTACAGCTAGCTAGCTAGCTACAGTAGTACAGTAGTAGTAGTACTAAATAGATATGGTAGCATCTACTATGTACTACTACATACTAGTACCTCACACGGTCAATACAAGAACATCTACGAAGTATAAACTGGAGCATGAATTGACATAACCAAATACTGTAAATGTACACAAGAATCGACAGAAGAATTGAGCCAATCAGAATTGCAGGAAACCTTCACAAACGTTTAATTAGTGTGTAAATTCATTTAGTGTGATTGCAATCACAGGACAACACTTTACATACAAAGTTTTCAGATCGATCGATAGATTTGGCGATTTAGCCCAAAAGTCAGCCATATTTTGGATAAAAGGACAATTCCACAACTGTACAGTACAATGTACTGTGCCCTGTACAACAAGTAAACGGTATTTGGCTCCCACATTCCACACATGGCTACACTAGCAACCGGTAGCTGGCACGCCAAGATGTTTTGGCCACTTCCTCTTCCGACATTTACTTTGAATTGACACAGACAATTGAGCGCTCACTCAATTTGGGCGAATGATACTTTGAAAGGGAATTGTATGAATTTTCGCAAAAGATTGGTTTATAATCAGCGCTTAAAACAATTATAAGCCAATGAAATGTCATAAATGTTCGATATTGATAGAAATTGAAGAATTACAGCCAATGAAATGCAAATGTCGCCAGTAACTTGGAACATGCGAATTTTGAAATGTCGGCAGTAACCTGGAACAGAGGAAGTACATATTATTCTTGTCTGCTTGAACCCACGGAACCACGCAATATGTATGTACAGTGCATGTGTACTAGTATTGTACTAGTGTACATATGGTGTAACGTTAACGACCCACAAGAAAGTGAAACACGTCGCCGTCCTGACACACATAGTCTTTGCCTTCGGTACGAATCCAGCCATGGTCCCGTGCTTGCTTCATACTGCCTGCGTCGACGAGTTTGTCAAACCCGATGGTTTCTGCTCGAATGAACAGCCGCTCAAAGTCCGAGTGGATGACGCCGGCGGCGGCAGGCGCCAGCGTACCCTTGGGAATCGTCCACGCGCGCGCTTCTTGCGGTCCGACCGTGTAGTACGACTGCAGATGCAGCAGTTCATGGCATGCCCGGATCACTTGCGTGAGCCCGGTCTCTTGGAGTCCGCTGCATTCCAGGTACTCTAGCTGTCCCGCTTCGTCGTCGAACTGGGACGCCGCTTCCTCTAACGCGCCCGACACGTTCAAGCACACACTGCCTTGCGCTTCGACCTACAGTAACAAAAAATCATATGTGGTGAAAACACTAAAACTGGTCGGGGGTATCGCTTTTGCGTACATGCTTCCGCACAGCTTCGGTCATGGCGTTGCCTGTGGCGGCATCGTCTTCAGACACGTTGCACAGGTACAAAGCTTTCTTGGGCGTGAGAAGTTGCAGGCGATCGAATTGGAGGCGCTCCTCGGGGTGCTCGAACGCGACGTCAGTGAGGGCGATGCCATCTTCCAGCAGCGGCAATATGCGCTTGAGGACGGCGTGGAGATGCGCGGCGCCTGGATCGACAGACCTACGAGAACAAACGTGGTACACGCATGACTACAAGGCGGGAGGATGTGTTTATATGTGTGACGAGGTTCGTACTTCTTTTTGCCGACCGTTTGCAATCGCTTTTCAACGGTTTGGAGGTCTGCAAGTAGAAGTTCTGTTTGGATCGTGTCAAGGTCTCGCAGAGGGTCCACTGTCTCCTCGACATGCAAGATGTTGATGTCTTCAAAGCACCGGACGACGTGGGCAATCACCGCCACCTGCCGGATGTTGTCGAGGAACTTGTTGCCGAGACCTTCGCCCTTGGACGCCCCGCGAACGAGTCCTGCAATGTCAACGAACTCGAGTTGCGTCTCAATCACTTTTTGCGACGATTCCATCTTGCCCAACGCGTGGACTCGTGGGTCCGGCACACCCACTCGAGCGATGTTGGGGTCGATCGTACAGAATGGATAGTTCGCCGCTTGGGCTTGCCCCGTGCGGGTGAGGGCGTTGAAGAGAGTGGACTTGCCCACGTTCGGCATACCCACGATGCCCACAGACCGATGGAAGTGCCGCACAAGCACGGACCGAGCACCGCCACCAAGCATCATCGTCGTGTCAAGATGATAATGGATGACATTTGAATAACGACCTGGGATTGGCTGGATGTCATGTGTTGGGCTATATTATTATCTTTAAGCTTTTACGGTAATTTTAACGTTATATTTTCACAGAGTAGTTATTAATACTCCGGAGTACACCATTTTGCAGTTAAGTTGGACGAATGCCCGATGTGTTTGGCCATGCGCCCGATATATTTGGTGGTGTGCCCGATATAATTAGCCATGTGCCCATGTAATTTGGCACACCGAGGTCGTGTGCCCAATATATTTGGTGATGTGCCCGATATAATAAGCCGTGTGCCCAAGTAATTGGCCATCTGCCCAAAGAATTGGGTCGTGTGCCCTGTGTGAAATAATTCTAATTAAAAATTGAACTCAATAAAAATTCACTCGAAATGAAACTTGCATCACATGCCAATGTCCATGTCGTCCATGGCCTCCGCTCATCCGTAAAAGTATTCGAGGCGTAGCGCGTATCGATTCAAACCGTAAGT
>NW_009798292.1:447211-448957 GCF_000520075.1 Aphanomyces astaci | reverse complement strand
TAGCCAATTTCGAGCAGTGCTTTGCTTTACCCCGTTGGTGAGCGCCACGGACCTCTATATAGCCAATTTCGAGCAGTGCTTTGCTTTACCCCGTTGGTGAGCGCCATGGACCTCTATATAGCCAATTTCGAGCAGTGCTTTGCTTTACCCCGTTGGTGAGCGCCACGGATTTCCAGTCGTCGTCGTTTCTGAACGCTGCGACAACTCGTTGCTTTGTGGAGAGAGGTATGAGTTTGTAAGGGCCTCTGGCTACATAGGGGGTTATCTAGTACTTAAATTGGCCTCATAACCGGAGTTCGTCAGCAGCTACGTCCATGCTGTGCGTTCCTTGGTGATTTGAATAATGAGCATTCAATACGTTGAGGAATCGCGCGCATTATGAAATTAAACTATACTTTATTCAAGTATAAATTTCGATTTCTTGCCTTCGTGCGTTTTCATCCTAACTTCAACCACATGATGTTTCCACCAAAACTGATTTGCACTCCATGAAATATACTACTGATCTCCCCCCCAGATCGAAACGCCGGCACTGCTCGAAATTGGCTATATAGAGGTCGATGCTTACGGTTTGAATCGATACGTGCTACGCCTCGAATACTTTTACGGATGAGCGGAGGCCATGGACGACATGGACATTGGCATGTGATGCAAGTTTCATTTCGAGTGAATTTTTATTGAGTTCAATTTTTAATTAGAATTATTTCACACAGGGCACACGACCCAATTCTTTGGGCAGATGGCCAATTACTTGGGCACACGGCTTATTATATCGGGCACATCGCCAAATATATTGGGCACACGACCTCGGTGTGCCAAATTACATGGGCACATGGCTAATTATATCGGGCGCACGGCCAAACACATCGGGCATTCGTCCAACTTAACTGCAAAATGGTGTAAGTACGACGCTGTGCTTTATTATAGAGTACCTGGTACATTTGAGGATATTTGGCCTATCACGACAACCCCTGGGCCAAATTACGAATTTCGATTGGTTGTCGAAAGTGGGCGTTGGCCCTGATCCTCTTAACATTTTAAGAGCATCTCCATTCCGCGACCGGGTTTTTTCAGGGGTTATTTCGGGGAAAAACTACTTCTGGATAAGTTACCCGTTGTTTTCGGACTTCATCCACCGCAAAACTGGTTATTTTGTGGGCAAATTTGAATGCTTCCCGGTCCTAGTTCGACGTGAATGGCCCTACGACGGCTTTGTCATCACTTGGTACGTACCCGCTGCGCTTTGGAAGTGATCAGTTGTGCGCCGTCGGGTCTGTGGATGCTGGCGGCATCACCTCTGTATACTTTGCAATCAAGATAAGTACTGTACAGTCAGTATACGGAGATGATGCCGCCAGCATCCACCTTCGTGGCACAACTGTGGGCAATATCGCTGGCACAGTTGTAACATTAGGCTGCTAATCGTGTATATTGTCCAGTAATAGAGAGGTTTTGCAACTTGCGTATTTCCCATTCCCATAGCATTATCCGGTTGTCTGGGAAATGGAGTGGGAGACCAAATATAGTCGTTTCGCAACTCGACTCCCACAAGCAAAACTATTAATAGAATACAAGTTCAATGGGCGTGTTATTGAAGTTCTCGCCAACATGACTACAGAGGAGTCTCAGCTTGCGCTTCGAGTGTACAAATGGGCAAAGCGCAAAAAGATGCACCCGACTACGATGATGACGCTACTCGAGTACGGTCTTGGCATCCCGGTGGAACGGCCCCTCATTCCAGATGTA